>NC_142671.1:24077456-24117456 GCF_964200805.1 Pocillopora damicornis
CTCATTTCTGGGTGTGTTGGTAATCCCTCCCTTACATGTAGTTATTTACATACATACAAACATACATACTTTATTTGATAAAGCAGGTTGTAAGATGGCAGCAAATTCTGACGTGGACCTGCTATATAACAGTGAACGGTATAAAATGTAATAGTGTAGTTTGATCATATGAGTGAATGTAGTCTTGAGAAGGACTGTTGTCGCTAATGGTGACTGATGTTTCGACAACCTGAGTGGAAGTCATCATCACAATCAAGTGAAAGGTTGTTGTCAGTCAAATGTACTTAGTCCGGTGCGTGAAAACTGATTGGTCAGTTTTGCTGTGATGTTATTGACTGGAAGACTCAATTAGCATAGATCAGTCGTGATGTGGTTGGTTTGGATCCGTTAGTGAAGTTAGGTCGTTCTGTTCATTTTTGATGTTAATGTCATGAATGAGTCATTTGTATGGTGCCAGAAACGTTTCTTTCCTCAAAATTTGCATCTTTCTTTAATCATTTATTTGATCGCGTGTCAAGCAAGTTGTCATTTCGAGTGGATCCAAATTTCAAAAAGGCGACACCACTGCTTTAGACGAATTAATAATTCATGGTATGCTTATACCCGATCCATTTTTCAAGAAGACTGTTCACAATTTTAACCCGTCACAGCCGTTTGGATTGTATGACATTTTTAATTATTTTATTTGCTCTCCTGAACTCATTGCTGGCCCTACGCTCAGATTTAAAAGGGCTTTGGCTACTGCGTATTCCTCTGTTGATTTACCAGTTTGACGATCAAGTGTTTGAAGGGTTTTAGCCAAGACAAACTTTCTTGAATCTCTCTTTGTCTGCTTCTCGTTCGCAAGATTTCTTCCGTTTATGATTGAGTTGCGACACCTAGGCATGGTATATGTATTTATCCCAAAGACAAAACAATGATATAAAAGAATGACTGAATTAACTTGCCCTGTCTTTACTAGCTACAGCAGATATGGGATCAGGATCAAATTCTGTTGGACCATTTCCACCGACAAAATGTAGACCACAAACGTAGCTGTCTCTCATGCACACGAGCAGTCGCCTCAATGGCATGACTTTATCCACCTTTGCCTTCTCTCTTTTTGTCTAACTGCCCCTGGAAAATGGAAAAACTTCACTGGGTCGCCATTAGCGTTTCTTACCTGGGGGTTGAGGTATCGTGAATCGTTTTTGCAGGTGCCATAAGCATGTCTCTTTGTCGTAACCATTATGTTTAGGTATACATTTACTAAATAACTGCAATCGTACATGTTCATAGAGTTGAAATCTGTGTTATTTTTGGGAATCAAGGCTTCCTCACGTTCTACAGCAATTTGTGGGCACTAATCTCCTGTCAGCTAGGGATTTATTTGACAATGTACGTACTAAACACCATGAAAATACCTGATCAGATACATCAGTGTGTGCAGAACTAGTTCGATTATTCCATGCCGCAACACTTCCTGTAACATTCTTTGCATCTGCTTCAACAGAAGCAAAATGACAACTTGCTTGACACACGATCAAATAAATGACAAGAGACAGATGCCAATTTTGAGTGAAGAAACGTTTCTTGAAAG
Source organism: Pocillopora damicornis (assembly GCF_964200805.1). NCBI lineage: Eukaryota > Metazoa > Cnidaria > Anthozoa > Scleractinia > Pocilloporidae > Pocillopora > Pocillopora damicornis. The sequence continues at coordinate 24,079,036 of NC_142671.1, forward strand.
TGGAAAGTTAATTAAGAGAAATTTCCAAAGCCGAAATTTGGACACATGTGCTGCGAGCTCAACTCCATGTCTGAACTTTTGTTGTTTGTTTACATCAAAAGTCACATGACACTACACGTGAAATCTAAAGCCCAAAAGATGAATTGATCTTATATACTGCTCCCTGTCTGTTACTTGGTTTGTCTTTGTCTTTGACGTTAATCAGTAACTGACATAGTGAAGCCACGCGTAGCTTACGACTTAACCCCAGGAGCTTGAAATACTCGAACGCACCTAATCCAAAGTAACCAGATCACATTAAAATCAATCTTTAGCGTTTATTCGAAGGGAATGATGAATCAATAATACAAGAATCAGGATTACGGAATTAGGATGTGGTTGTCAAGGCAAGTCGTAGTCAATGATGATTGTGTGGTTCGAACTAAAAGCAAAACGATACAAAAGGCTTATGTAAACTAATACTAGCTAAGATACAAATCATAAATCAAGTACACTGATAGAACATAGATCTTAAACTATAACAACACGATTACAACCAAAAATATGTAGCAAAGACTTACTTTGATCTTGCTCCTGCGAGGGTAGCACTTGACAAAACGATAGCTTAGAATGATAGCGGTGACAGCGATAGTATAAATGGCGAGAACATAGATGGCGCAACTAAACTGATAAAAAAATGTGGTGTCTAATTACATGATTGCAAAGGTTATATTGCAAAACTTGCATTGATCACAGCATGAATAACAAAAACTTAGAAAATGTACAAATCGTTAATGAATAATAGTTATGTAAACAAAACAGAGAAGAAAACGAGTTATGAAAGTAACGGTAGGTTTGTGAGTGACACCCCTCAAATGTTGCATTAGAGGCTTGTGGCGACTGATGGGTAAATCCAACATGGCAGCTGTTTCTGTAAAGAAAGAATCCAAAATGGCCGTCAATGTGAAATTTTCTGAATCGCTATACGCCCATCTCTGAACTGCATCAAGATTAGAATTTAAAAGTTGGGTCATCGAGCAGAGATCCAAGAAATGGCCACTTGCGGTTATTATAGTGTCGTCAGCGTAAATATCCACAGTTGAATCGGTTAGATGTAATGGAATGTCATTCATGAATAATAAAAACAGTGCGAGACCTAACACACTTCTTTGTGGTAACCCCTGCTTGATAAGTAGAGAGTCTGATCTTTGACCATCAACACTGACAAGCTTTTGGCAACCAGAAAGATGTGATTCAAACCATGACAGTAAAGGATCACTCACTCTATACAGGTGCAGTTTCATAAGAAGCAATTGGTGATCAACAACATCAAACACTTTTCTGAAGTCTACAAAAACGATACCAGAAAGCTTGTCTTCATCTAGATTGAAGAGAATATGGTCAGTTAAACTGATCAGAGCAGACTCAGTAGAGTGCCCTGCACAAAAAGCTGATTGCAATTCATACAGTGAGCCAGTTTTCACAAGGTAATCCATAAAGGAGGCAGCAACATGCTTTTCACAGACTTTAGATAATATGGAGAGCACAGAGATCAGTCTATAATTGTCCTGACAATCTTAGGCGCCGTCTTTAAAGAGAGGTGTGACGCGTGCCAGTTTCCATTTAGTTGGAAAACAGGCACTCACTATAGACAAATTAATCAACCTCGTCAATGGCTGTACAAAAACGGGTGAGACCAGCTTTAAAACTTTCACACTAATTTCATCTGCCCCATTAGCCTTTGATGATGACAAGTTATCAATAAAGTTCTCCTTTCTCCTGTACTGTTATGATAGGAATATTGAACTGAGTGAGAAAATTATCAACGGTTGAGGAAACAAACTCCTCAAGCTTCGAAGAATCAAAAGAAATGGATGAAGTTTGGTTTTGCTTATGTTCTTGAGCAATAATTACAAAATACTCATTTAACATGTTCGCTATTGCAGAAGTGTCCGTCTCGAGAGTACCATCTTCCCTTCTGAGTTCGGTGACTTTCGTAGACTTCTGAGACTTGGTGAGAGATTTCAGTGCCTTCCAAATTTCTTTTGACTGTTGAAAATACATTTGCTTAGATTGCGGTAGAGAGCCCTGATTAAAATTGATCTATTTGAGTTGTGTGGGTAAACATTCAACCATAACGACTCCACATCATTGTCCTCTAAATCCCAGATTCTATTTGCCTTTACCCCGTTAGCAACATAAGCTGAAAAGCCCCCACCTTTTTGTCCAATTCTATCTTTTCGAAGCAAATGATAGCCGGAGATATTATAGACCGAGTCTGGTTTTGAAGGCTTTAGGAATGTTTCTAATAGAAATAAAATGTCAACATTCTTGGACATGGTTAACAAAAAGCTTATCGGTTCGAACTTAGAGTCTGTCAGTTCCACTTCCCACTGACCAATTCATAGACCTCTGTTTGGAAGAATAAGTTTTAGTGTAATGTTTCCATCATCTCCTGGATTGAGCTCTACATCCCCTGCTTTCAGAAGTTCAAGGTTTATAAACACAGGGTTGAAAGATGAGGCGCTGTCTGTCGTGTATCGTACAGTAGACCTGTGAAAAGTTTGTTTTGGAGCTCTAGTGTTGCTAAATTCGTTAGAAAAGGTCTTCCCTGAACTACGTTCCAATAGAAATGGAAGGTCTATGGACCTTAGAACTGAATTTATTGCGAGAATTAGAAAAATATTTCGAAAATTAACGGAAGCCTTGAAAGGTGCTGCTATGCTGTCATGCATAACCCAAATAGCCCAAGGAGTTGCATTGTCATTAGCTGTGAGTGTTATGTTGGATGAAGTCTTTGTTGTAGTTGTTCTTAAACACAGTTAAGGTACTTGTTCTTGTCGAATAAGCTGTCTGTTGTGTTGCATACTAGTTGTGCTCGTCGGGTAAGAGTCCTGATAGTAGTGGCTTTGTGTGATATTGGGTTGTAGGATGACTTGTCTAGTAATCTGTTGGTATGTGTATGTATACTAGTTGCCCTCGTCAGGTAGGAGTCCTGATAGTAGTGGCTTTGTGTGATATTAGGTTGTAGGATGACTTGTCCAGTAATCTGTTGGTATGTGTCAGTTTCCTGTAAACTGTTGTCTGTAGTGAGTTGTTGCCACAGCTTACCAGGCAGTCTAGAAAAGGTAGTTTACCATTTTCTTTGACCTCACTCGTAAACTGTATGTCAGTGTTTAGTTCATTAAGGTGGTAGTTTTAAGATAGTATAATAATAATAATGAAAGAAACTTTAAACGTTTATTTTAAACTTACATAAAAAATATACAAAGCTATTGTGTTGTTGTTTGTCACTAATGGATTGGTGCCAAATGAAATTTTAAAAGATGTAAAGCTTGCTACTGATTTCAACTGGGTCTGTAGACAGTTCCAAACAATGCTAGCACAGTGAACAAAAGAATTATGGACCACTTTATATTAGAGTGAAAAAGTTCAAAGATTAGGTTATCCCTTAGGTTGTAGTTTGTTATGTGTTTAGAGAATAACTGTATGATACTAGTCTTTACTTTGGCACATAAATGCGCAAAAACTATGGATGAAAGGTAAATTCTTTTAAGGGAAGAGAAGGATGGTTCTCAAAGCAGCAATATTGGGGATGAAAAACATTCTGTAGTTTTCAAATATTCTAAAACTACTGAAATGTTGTGAATAACTGGAAAGCATGGACATTACTACTGCCTAGGAGTACCACAGTTCACCTTAACATGAGAACCTGACTGAGTTTGAAGTGTACGTTGGTTCTTGCTAGTTAATATATTTTAACAGGAGGTTGTTAACTTCAGAGGACTAAAATAAAGGTACAAATGCCTTTTCTTTTGTTTTTTCTGGAATGGTGCAAAAAAAAAAGTACTCTTGAAACAAGTGAGGTAAACAGTAACGACAACTAAGGGAAGTAAAGTACCTATGTAGTCTTCCTATTAAAAAATTTTTATTGAATTTTGGATTAAAATTAGAGATTAAACGAGGCTTACCTGTAAGGTGAAGTTTGATTGTAATTCTTTCAGTCATTGGTCAGGAGCAAAGGAGTCACGTGAGATAGAGTGCGTGAAACTAGAGCATTCAGTTTTTAAAACAGTTTGTGAATTGCCACAACCTAATCCTAATAAATAGGGTGGGTTGAAGAATTATAGATCAACATAGTTTATGAAGGACAGGCATGTGACTCCTTTGCTCCTGACCAATGACTCATAGAATTCCAATCAAACTTCACTTTACAGGTAAGCCTCGTTTAATCTCTAATTCTACTTTGTCATTGGTTTAAGTGGCTAGAAGTCACGTGAGACTTAAAAGCATGGTGGCAATGAACAGCCAAATGATTCCAACAACTAGAATAGTTAGTTTATTGCTTTTCATTACAATGCAATAAAAGTTGCTCTCCAAAGTTTTGACTCACTGAGTTTATTCACTATTTCTTTTTTTAACTCGTGAATTGCGCGCATGCGCAAGAGCGAGTTATAGATACGATGTGGGGAATAGCATTCGCTCGCTCGCTCGCTCGCTCGATTGGTCGATTCCTGTAAACTTTTTTTAGATTTTAGGCTTTTGAGTGCATTTTATAGTTTTTGGCGAGCAATAAACAGACGAAATGGCGACCTTTGTTGCTAAGAATAGTGGTGGGGTGAAAAAGAAGCCAATGATAATCTTAAAAGAGTTTTTTTTTCATTTTAGTTTCAACAAGCGGCGCCAGCGACTGGCAGGCATGCAAGGATTCACACTGAAATAACAGAACAACCTTCGTTTTTCATAAAATTGTAATTTACAGTCCTTGAACTTGAAAACAATCCGAAGATTCATTGAAAATATCACTTACTGCGAAACACTCGGAGTTTACAGATGTTCAAAAGCTTTTTCTGTTATAGCGTGAGATTGAGGACAAAATTGATCATTACGTTTCGTCGCGTGTGTTTTTCCTGTGAGAAGCAACAAAAGATGCCGGCGACTGACAAAATAACAAGTTAACACGAAAATCAGATAACACCTAAACAGACAATTTTAGCTACCGATTTTCAGTGAATTTTTAAAGAACAATTTTCTTTTAAGTTTCAAGTCAATTTGAAGATTCAACATACAAACAACGTAAAATGCGAAAGTTACACACCACAAAATTGATAAATAGGCCTGAAATGAAATTCTATCTTGTTATTGATCATAAGTTGCCTAGCACGTGACCTAAATCTACCCAGGCGGAGATCCAAAATGACGGTGGCAGGCTTGGCTTAGTTATATCACTCAAAACTCGTTCCCGTTTGTCTCATTTGATAAAGAGGGAATCGTTAATGTTTTCATTAAGACAGTATTGCCTTGATTTTCTAATATTTACAACGAAAGACAGTAAATTTCACTTTTCACCCACATTTACTTCCAACCTTTTCTTTTGAACCAGAAACAAAAATGATAGACGTTTAAAACACATGACATCATCCACCTTGTCAAATGTAATAGCATGATCATTTCAATTGTAATGCCTTCTTATCCCAACGTTACTTTGTTTCTTTGCTACATTAGCGAACACTGAACTACTGCTCGTACTCTAGATATGACAATCAACCACAAAATTCCCTAAACCAGATAACATTAAACATAATCTAAAAAATCATGTGTCAATTCACGAGTTTGCTCACAGAGCACTTTGATTCACTTCTTTGGCCGGCGTTTGGCCAAGAGTTAGGATTCCGGTGACATTAACTTTCTGATTTCTTGTAAGTGTTGGCAGCTGATTCAACGTGATGTTTGAAGCTACTGCAGGGCTACTTTGTTTGGCATTATCTGACAAAGATGACGAGGGGGTACTTGTGAAAGTTACATCGCTGTTGGTCATTTGTAGCAAAGTTTTGGTTTGATTTACAAGAAATTGCCCATTGTCCTCCTTGACATTCAGTAGTTTCACGGGATTGCCAGTTTTCTCGTAATGTTGACATTGAGTATGCGTTGCCTGATTGAATCCTACTACTCTCCAAGCTTTAGTGGGCGAGGTCTGAAGGGTGCAATGATAATATTGCGTTCCTTTTTTTGCTTACTTCATTGGAGAGACGTTTGAAATAAATCCTGGGTCGCTTTCTGAAAAAAAATGAAAGTAGAAATAAACTGTTTGGATTTTATGAAGAAATCAATAACTGTAGTCGTTTTTAGCTGTTTATAGATATCGTAAGAATTCAAGAGCAGGAGGTCACCATAATAATATATTTGATCCGCATTGCTTTCATGAGAAAATATTTCAGGAATTGGTTAGATTAAGGCAGCCATGGTATGACATGAATTCTCAGTAAGTGAAATGCTATAGATATACATACCTTTGCGTTTTAAAGGGCTTGACGGTGAAGACATTTTGTTTGTACTTTGAATTACAGTATTTCCTGATAGAGAAAAGGATGTGTTAGTTAACTAACAGTTTTATCCAATGAATTCTGGAATGATAAGTATTGTTTTGATAATTTAGGAATTTAACTTACAACAGAATTATGCCGATGATGTGTCGTTGTTATAATAAAAATAAATAAAAATACTTCAAAATTTAATACAGTTAAAGGTCCTAACGGACATTTTCTGAAGTGGAAAGCTCTACTTATGGCCACTATGTGAAATCCTTGATGTAACTTTTGTACAAATTCTTTATTTCCATACTGTAATAAGGTTATGTTGTTGGTTTAAAAGGACACAAGAAATATAAATTACGTCTTTGTAAAAAGAGTTTTTGTATCTTCTGCTAATTTATCCAAGCGATATTCTTCCATTAGCCTAAATTGAAATTGAGATGATTTTTTAATACTTGTTAAGCACTCAAATGTCATTGGCTCGATTATGCAAGAATTGAGTGATCGAACTCTGCTTATGGCAACATATGTAATTCCTGGTGCTTTTTCACTTGGTCCAATATCGATCCATGCTTTTGGAAGAGTTAGTCCTTGGCTTTTATGTATTGTTATTGCCCATGCAAGCTTCAATGGTAATTGCTGTCTTTCATGAAATGTTTCGAGGGACTTAGAAGTAATAGTAACAGGAGGAATTGGAACACATTTTGGTAAAGTGTCAATAAATGATGGTCCTGTGTAATGGTCAAACTGAACTATTACTGCTACAGGTAGGTTTGATGGCGAGTGGTTGTCTGCATAAATGATATCTATTACTTTTCCTGTTGCTCCATTACAAAGTCCAACCTCTGACCACAAATTCATAGTTAGCATGACAGAAGCTTTTGTAGTTAAGAATAAGGTTGGAACCATAGTTAGTAGAGGGAATTATGTTGGAACTAATCCGCACATTTCTTCAGGAGATACAGCCTTTGCAATGGAAGAGGAATGACGAGCGTCAATTTGAGCTATTGGTTGACGAAGCTTTAATAGTTGATCATAATTATAGGTAGCAACTTGATCATTGCCATAAAACAGTCTCATTGCATTTTCAAATTCACTTAGATTTGGAACAGCTGATGGCTGGCGAGAAAGAAGTTGCCAGTCTTCTTGAGTTGAATCTCCATTTCTGAGACGTTCTAACAATTGTTTAAAAGAAACCTGTTCTGGGTTTGAACCTTGCACACGTTGATTTTCAGAGAGCTTTACCACCTTGTCAAACATCAAATATGCAAGATGGCCTTGTTCACCTATTACTCCTGATGGTTTCGCATGATACAAAGGTTTGTCTGCAACAGGTGGTAATTGAGCAGGGTCGCCTATTAAAATAATTGATACATTTCCAGTTGCCCAGTTGCCTGTCTACAACGTTTATCAATCCAGCCAAGCAAAGTTTGTCCAAGCATAGAGTATTCATCAATAAGTATATATTTAATGTTTTGTAGTTTATCTTGCAATCTTACAAGTGCTTGCCCTTTCAAATCTGTGTTTCCTCTGGCACCAACAGGTAAGTTAAGAAGTGAATGGACAGTTATGCCATTAATATTGAATGAAGCTTTGCCAGTAGTTGTTGTTACAGTACAATTTTGCTGCATGAGATTTCTTAATGCGCTGATGAGGTAACTTTTACCTGTTCTAGCAAAGCCATTTATTATCAAATGCAAGGGTGACTGAGGGTTTGGGTTTTCAAAATGGTCTTTTACAATATTGTAAGCAAGTGACTGCATGCTTCTAAAAGTATTTATGTCTACATTGCAGTTTTGAACTTGAGTCTCATAATACTGCTTTGTTGAATTTATCCAAGAAGCCATTTCTAATAGTTGTTGTGGAGTGTATGGATAACTGTAGCTGTGCCAGTCATTTTCTGATAAGGTGTCAAATTCGTCTGAACATAGTTAGTAGAGGGGACTGGTTGGGAAAGCCAGCAAACTTCAAAGGCCCAAACAATAGAGTCCCAGCCGAGGTTGAATTGACCCGTCACGTGACTCTGACCGTGCACACAACAAACAAGATGGCGGATGCTACAAACGAACTCTTCGTGTTTGGAGACGATTTTGAAACGATTTTGAACATGTTAGAGGAGGATGAAGCAATCGAGAAACACTTTTCAACTACAGCGATTGATGTAAGTATATTCTATGTGAATTCTTCGGCCTATTTCGGCCGTAGTGACCCTAAGTGTACCATATGCGACTCTTTGACAACAACTTGACCATCGTACCCAACGTTGACAAGTTAACTACGCGAAATTTTGTATCGCCAAGATACTGTCGAGCTAGATGACAAAACTGTACGTAAACGTAAGCTTAACTTAACTTTGAAGGCCATAAATGTCCATGCATTTTGCGGTAATGACCAAGACCACTTTGTGATCGTTTTTACCACAGGTTCAATCGGCAGATTTCGTTTGTAGTGAATGTGGAAAGAAATACAAGACAAGAGGAGGCTACCAGAGACACAGAGCTTCTAAGCATAACCCTAATGAAAACGACAGACAGGAACGGACGACTCTCACTCCAAGCAGTCTTGCTGAAATTGTAAAATATGCCATACAGACTGTAAACAGAGGCAGAGCTTTTGCACCAAGCCTTAGGAATGAGTTGAATTTGTACCAATTCAAACAATTTGATGAGGGAACTGATGAATTTACCGTGCTGAAAACAATTTATGATGGATATTTGAAAAATGGGGACATCGAGAAGTTTTATTGAAAATATTATGGTCAAGTGCCATTGCAGTCCACAAAGTTTTTTTCAGGACTATCCCACAATGCTGCAACATTATTAGCAACTAAGGTGGCAGATAGTATGCTGGTATACTGCAAGTCCACGAAGGCTTGTTGTAGCAGCAATCATCCAACCCAAACTCTGTTATCAGAGAGAGAGAAGGCTGGTCTTCAATATGTGGGAGGTTATGTATTACATAATCTACACAAGCAGCATGCAAAAATATCAACAATTGAAAGCAATCATGCTATGGCAATCTTAAAAGCTGGAAAATTGGAGACAGGGTCTGATTCACAAAGACTGGTGTCAAGTTTGAGTCGTGGAGGTCTTTAGTCCATAACCGAGCCAGCAGAAAAGATTTTTATCAGAACAGAACATTATTTTCGACAAATGACATCTACAGTCAATCTGGCTCGAGTTGACATAGCTGATATTGTGGGCAAATCAGTGAGTGATAGTGAATTGTTGTCAAATTACTATTTATTAGTTTCTGATGCTGAACTTGTTCCAGACAATCACATTGTCAAAGATCTTGCATGGTATTGTACACTTGTATGTCAGGGTGCGTTCATTTTCTTTTGCCAAGGATATTATCCAGCATCATAAAATTAATACAAAGCAATCAAAAGCTAAGGCACTTCGCAAGGAGATAAGCAGGAGCTGTGAAGAGCAACAACAAGAGAGTCTTCATTAGAACTGTTTTAAAATTTTTACTTTTTGCTGTATAAAAGAATGTAAAAAACACTAACATATGCTGCTAAAAAATGTTCCTTTTCCTGTTTCTTTTGGGCATTTGTTGCAAATATAACTCCTACTTAAAGCACTTGAAGACTGTGCATATATGTACATGTATTGGTTGCTGTAAACTGGAAAGTCAACAGATACTCGCTTTGGTCTGAATAAAGCCCGGAAAAGGGAAGGACTTTTTTGTTTGAAGTACCTCATTATGAGAAAATACAATCCCTGAGCAACCACTTTTCTAGCAATATTATTGCCCACTTGAAATATCACCCTTTGGGGCATCTGAGAAGAAATATATATAACGATGGGGTGCAAACAAATTTGTTGTACAATAACAAACATCCTTATCTGATTGCCCATCAAGTGACTTGTGAAGCCGATAAAACCTCCTGTTGGGTGAAGCACCATCAGATGTGGCAGCAATAACCCACAAGTTGCAAGAGGTCTCAAGGATACAGACAGCTTCCCAAAACAATGGCAACAACTGAGCAGCAGTAGCACCTGTAGTGGCAAAGTGAGCCAAGCCAAATTTAAGCTCTGTACAAATTCCGCGTACAAGGAAAGCAAGGGCATGCGTAGCAACATCATCAACCTTCTCAAGAACTCCAAAGTTCAAGTTTGGGTCTCCAAGATCGGTAAAGCCAATCAGTTCACCAGTTGTCTTGTCAAGTACAAGGTTTGCTATAACTTTCATTTCGTCAAACAGGAGAACAACATATCGTTGTACATCAAAATAGCAGTCAGTCTCAGTCCTGAGTTGCTCAATCACTTCCTCTTGAAAGCCCCATTGTGGCTTTATAGCGTTTCGGTAGTCCTTCAAACGTCGCTGACTTGGAAGAACCCAAACCTTGCTTTTTCGAAGTTCCTCATAGCATGAAGGTGACTTTACCGCAAGGGACAAGCAGAAGCGAATCACCATTGGGTGATAACGTACACCAGTGCAGCTACTTGAAAACAATTTCTTTTGCTGTTGCCAGAAAAGATTCATAAAGGGAGTTATTTCATTGTCCGCTGAATCAAATAGTTTAACGAAGTCATTGCTCAGTTCATGGTCTACTTCAATGCTTGATTTCTGTAATTCATTGCGCATTTCATTGAGCTCTCTTTCAAGTTCATAACATCGCAGCCTTTGCTGTCGCAGAGTCAGTTTGATCCTCTCTGGATCAGTCTTTGATATAGGAGCATTGACATGAGTGGGTGTTAACTGATGCTTGTCTTTTGCCTTCTTCGCTTTTTCAGAACACTTTTGGTACTCCACGCATGCACTGCACACCTTTTCAAGTTTTCCACATATAATCAAACAGTCCTTTACTCTCCAGTAACCTTTGTGTGGAAACTGTTCGTCTTCCTCTAACCCCTCACTCATGGGAACAACATGATGAAACAATGTGCTTGTCATCTCTAGTGTGTCAACTCCACAACACAAACTGTAGTTCTCCCCCAACAGTTCAGCAAGACTATGTATGGATATATTCCTGACTGTACGCCAATAATCAAGGTACACAGGATGATCCTCCGGAAAATAACAGCCATAAACTCTTACTGTAAATGCTAGACTATCATCCACAACGATTTCAAACTTGGGAAGCACATATGGAATCTCTACCTGTTTTAAGACAACTCTGTCAGAAAATGTTCCAATGTTCCAGTTTTGAAGGCTCTTTAGCTTAGTCAAGCGCTGACAAAACTCCGTGAAAGTCTTGTAATGAACTTGCGGCTTCTTGATCAGATCCCGGACAATGGTTCGCTCAGGTCTTTGCTCGGGTTTTGGAGTCTCGTGAGTTTTTTCGGCATGTTCAACTTGGGAAGAGCACCAAACCGAGCCTTCTTCTTAGTCATTTTCTCTGAATGAACTATAAACAAAATAAAAAAATTACACGCCAAGTTTTAACGGCGATACAATGGATGGAAAAACCCCATATACAGTCAATGTCTAGTAAAAATCGCCTGAATTGCACCGCTAACACGACTACACAGAATATACAGGACTGATATCTAAACACAAATCGACACCGTGACAGTCTACACTCGCTTGTACAAGTTTGAGCTACTTACATATTTCAACGTCCTCAGGTTCGAAGTGTTTTTCGCAGGTAAAGATCCTGTCCTTCGCTACTAAGACTTTAAATGGAGCATCGCTTTCTCTTGTCTTTGTAATTTCGTTCAGCCACTCTTGTCTCCATTTCTTGTGAGCCTCGTCCTTTGGTGCAAGCAACTTCCAAATTCCAATGCCTTTCGTCCTTCTGCCAGTCCCACAGCCAAACACAGCGCAGTTGTCGCCGGGCATAATTTCCCCAGGATGCTATATTTCTAGTATCTGATTTCAACGAATTCTTCTTTCGCCTGAATATCAAACAATTTTGTTCTACAAACGGAATAACGCTACTCAATACGCCATCATGCTTTGTGTGTGTGTGTGCACGGTCGTGAACACGTGATCACTCGAAAATCAGAACAAAGAGTTCCTCCTTTGAAGTTCGCCGGGTTTCCCAACCAGTCCCCTCAACTAACTATGGTCTGAATTAGCTGTGTTAATGAAGTCTGCTAGAACCATCCATTCTTCTTGTTGTTGTTCTGGTTCTATGTAATTTTGATTTTGTTCATTATCGCAGATAGATTGTATGTCTTCCAGTTTTCCATGCCAATCAGGCACATGTTGTTTTGCATAGTCTGTTTGCAAAAAACTTTTCCACTGTGAAGTAAACACGTCATTATTATGTTCTTGGTTTCCCCATGCATCTTCCTGTTTGTTTTTCCAAGTCTTATATCTTAGCAATTGGTATTTACAGTATAAACCAAAATTTGTACTTTTGGGATTTGATGAGTATGTGGGATAAACTCTTGGTACTACATTATCTGGTTGATCTACTAATTTTCCATTGACAAGACGATATTTCATTGCAAATTGGAGAAAATTTAAATTACATAAGTCACATGCTACAGTGCCTTGATATTTGTCACGTTCAGCGTAGGCATCAAGCAAACTGTCTGTTGCTCTATCATCAGGCTGTGTTGTGATATTAAGTCTGCGTGAACCATTTAAGGTTATAGGAACTACATTAAAGGATGAGCTTAGATTAGAAGGTTTAACCCTTTCCCGTCCGACCGTGCCATATGGCACACGCGTGTACCACCCCTCAAATTCCCAAGCGTGCCATATGGCACTTTACATAATAGCCAATTCTTACCAATAAAAAATGCTTATTTTCATTGTTTCTTCTAGCCTATTGTATTTTAATCAATAGGGTTAGAGTAAAAGCTTAGTTCAAGCCAACTTTCAGGGGTGGTGTTCATATGAATTTATTGAGAAATTGCGAGTTGAAATTTGTTTGTGAAGTTTTAAAATGGCGGCGCTTTTTGATTCAGATAGCGAGGAAGACGAGTTCATTGGCTTCACTATTGAACTGGGGTTTGAAAGAAATTATCCCGAGTCAGAATCTGACATTTCTGTTTCGTCAGTTGACACGGAGGATTTGTCAGATCTCGATCTTAGCGATCAGGAAAGTGGCGAAGAAGACGAACAAGAGTGGAACGACGATCCTGGTCCAGTTGTTGTGAATCCGTTCGTCGCGAATACCGGCCTGGTCAGAGACGTTCGAGGTTATTCGACCATAAACTTTTTTAACCTAATGTTTAAGGACAGCAATTTTGACAGAATTGCAGAGGAAACGAATCGTTATGCGCGGCAAGCGATGGAAACAAAACCGGACCCTGCTTGGCGTGAAACCGACGCCGAAGAAGTGAAGGCATTCTTCGCACTGAATATCCTGTTTGGGATCAAACAATTGCCCGAAGTATACTCATACTGGTCCAGAAATCAGCTTCTCGGAGTCCCAGAAGTGCAAAAGATTTTTCTGAGGAATGGTTTTGCCAAAATATCGCAATATCTTCATCTAAACGATAAGAGAAGAGAATTGCCACGTGGGCACGCAAACCACGACAAATTGTTCAAAGTGCGACCTCTTCTCGATTCTGTTGTAGAGGCTATTAAAAGCGAATACAGGCCGTCGAAAAATGTTTCGATCGACGAGGCAATGATTCCTTTTAAAGGAAGACTTTCCCTTAAACAGTACATGCCCTTAAAACCGGTAAAGAGGGGAATCAAAGTGTGGGAGTGTGCAGATTCGTCGAACGGCTTCGTTTGCGATTTGGAAGTCTACACAGGAAAACAACGCAATGGCAATCGCGAACAAGGACTCGGACACTGCGTTGTCCGCAATCTTACTCGACCCCTGGTAGGCAAAAATCACCATGTTTTTGTCGATAATTTTTTTAATTCTCTTGCTCTCGCTGAAGATTTACTTCGAGATCAAATTTATATCGGCGGAACCGTTCGTGGAAATCGACAAGGCATCCCGCGTGCAATCGCCCCTAAGACTCAAAGAGTCAAGCGACTTCGTCGAGGAGAGTCGTTGTTCCTTCGCAAAGAGAACATTGTCGTTACCGTATGGAAAGATAAGAAGCCAGTATATTTTTTGAGCTCTCAGTCTGATCCCGTGGGGAACGACACTGTCGGTAGACGACAACGCAATGGAATGGTCATTCAAGTTCCCAGCGCCCCAGTCGTGAAGACCTACAACAACAACATGGGCGGTGTAGACTTGAGCGATCAAATGCGGGGCTACTACATAGCTGGAAGAAAATCGAAAAAGTGGTGGCGTTGTCTCATGTGGTTCTTTGTGGACGTTTCCATTGTTAATGCTTATATTTTGGAGAAACTGTCCCCGTATCACCGATCAAGAACCCAACTGGCCTTTCGTTTAGATCTTGTGAAGTTACTGATCGGAAATTTTTCGGCACGGCGATTGTCTGCAAGTTCTGGGCGCCTAGAAGGAGGGCATTGGCCCATCAAGTTCTCCAAAGGTCGCTGTAAGCGTTGTTTAAAGCAAAACAAGGAAACGTGGTGCCGAATGGCATGTGAACTTTGCGGCAAACGCATTTGTTTAGACTGCTTTAAGAACCATACCGCGGACGATCTCGCTTGAACATTGGCGCGAAATTCGAAAACTCGAGCTTGTAAAAATATGATTTTTTGTAATGATTTTTTGAAGAATTGACCACCGAGTCGGTCCAAAATAGCATTAATAATTCTTTATCACTTATTTTCTTCATTCAATAGATTAGTTAGATGTAGTTTGTCCTGAAATGTAACAATTTTCTGTGAGTTCATGAGCAACATGGATGGTTTTTGTTGAGATTTCTATTCACTTAATTTGAGCTCTTGATATTTGCTGAATGCATGCATAAAAGAAAATATTTTTGGCAGCAATGGAAAGTTTATTATCTTAGGAACAAAGTTTCTCTCTATTGTTTCTTGAATAAATGAGTAGTTTCTGATATATTGATTAAAATTTGAAGTGGTGTTACTTTGTGTTGATTTTGGTTCCCTTGCCTTGGGCAGATGGGGTAGTATTACACACTGTCACCCTTGGACGGGAAAGGGTTTTAAACTTAGCTGTTATACTCTCCCACTGACACAGCACCACAATTTATTTAGAAACTTACCCCTTTATGCTTTTTTTGATATTCCTTAATGTTTGTTGGTTGTTACTAATCAATACCAGTAAGTGGGAATTTGGTTTCAATTCCAATAAATAAACTAATAGTTTTAAAAGTTTATATTTCACCTATTCTGTATTGACATCCAGTAGCTCCACCACCATTAGCCTTCGTATTACTGAGCTGATCATCAGTAGGGTGGTACTGCTTGACTTCAGTTGTGTTTCGGTGCAAAACCCTTGCAGGATTGTCGCTTTCAGACACAACAACCTGATTTCCTTTCTTTTCTTTCACTTTGTACAGCTGAGGTTCATATGTGGTGGACAGTTTGTTCTTCTTATCCTGTTTCATGAGTACAAGGTCACCTTGTTTCACCTCACCCATCTTAGCATTTCTTGAAGCATCTGCATACTGTTTGCTCTTGAATTTCATCAGTTGATCTCTGTCTCTGGGTTCCTCATCACTGTGGGTTGGTTGTGACAATTCAGGTAACTTTGTTCTCGGGTATCGGCCCATCAGAAGAAATGCTGGTGTCTGTCCAGTTGTCTGGTGAGGAGTTGTTCTGTAAACAGCCATATACCTGAGCAGTTCTCTTCTCCAGTCCTTTCCTTCTGCATGTGCCAACTGTAATCTTTTGAGTATGGATCTATTCTGTCTCTCTACCTTGCCATTTTCTTGAGCCCACCGAGTTGTTACACATTGATGCTTAATACCATTTTCCTTTAGGAGCGCTTTGAATTTCTCCGAGACAAGCTTTGGCACATTGTCACTTACAAACACTTCAGGCAGTCCATGTCTGGCAAATATGGTTTCTAAACACTCTATGGTCTTCTCTGATGTAATTGTCTATACAACAGCCACCTTGTAATATCTGCTGTAGTAGTCAACAACTACAAGTATGTGTTCACCTGAGGGTAACAGTCCCAGGTAATCAATTGTGACAGCACACCAGGGTCCTTGAGGTAGTTCTGTACTTGCCACAGGCTCTGGAGGGTCAGGTCTGCCCACCAACTGACATGCTTCACAGGTCTTGAAAAACCTTTCCACATCCTTTTCTAGCTTTGGCCACCATACTTTTGTGCGAAGATGCGGTTTCATGCTGACTACACCCTATTTGTCCTTCATGTCCAATGGTTAATACTGTTGTTCTAAGACCTTTGGGGATCACCATGCAGGTTCCTCTCATAAGTATACCACCCACGACACACAGTTCATTGGCTACATGTAGTTATTCTGAACATTCAGTTCCTTCCCACCTCCCAGTTTGGACAGCTTGCCTCAAACACTCCATCTCTTTGTCATTCAATGCCACTTCAATTTCTTTCGCACTCATTGCTTTTGGAACAGTTTTCATGGTTATAAAATTCACATAATTCTCAGTGTCATCAAAGTTCTTTCCCTCATCTGTGTGTGGCAATCTTGACAGGGTGTCAGTGATGTTCTCTTTACCAGGTTTATAGATGATATGAAAATGATATGGTTGTAACTGAAGAACCCATCTCTCAATACGCGCACTAGGCTTTGATTTAGGTGAATAGATAATTTCCAAGGGCTTGTGGTCGGTGACAAGGTCAAACTCTCTACCCAAGAGGTAGACATGAAACCTTTCGGTTTGTGAGTGTTACGAGTGTCGATGTAGAGCAGGGTTGTTCCTAGACAAAACTCAGGATCGTCGGTAACAACAACAAATTGTTTTATTTCCACGTAGTTGACTTCTTGTTTTTATAGCACTAAGCTTCTTCACAAATCTCTCTCTCTCTGTTTGATGAAACTGTCGCTCTTATATACATAAAGTATAAGGATCTAGAAACTTCTCTAAAGAACTAAATTTAGTAGATTAACACGGTTTCTAAATTTGAATAATTACGTAAGAAATAGAACGTTCAAGAATGTTCTTTGTACCAGAAGGTCACGTCTAGATGACTTCAGGTTTTAGAATGTTCTATTAGAATGTTCTGGGACTTTACTTAGACAATTTTTCGTAACAGCGAGTATCTTCGTTCAACGCTAGACAGGGTTTTGTTTGCATAGCAGACAGTTCTCCAGACTTTGTCGTGTTCCTGCAACAACACTGCACCAAGCCCCACTGGGCTGGCATTAGCAACAACTCTAGTTTTCAAAACAGGGTTAAAGTACACTAGTGTATCCACATCCGGCTATTCTTCAATTCTTCAAAGGCTTTCCTTTAATCCTTTCCCCACACAAAGGATGTATTCTTCTGTGTGAGCCCTCTCAAAGGCTCTGCTTTTGCTGCCAGGCCACTGATAAATCGTACGCTGAAATTCACCAAGCCCAGAAAACTCCTCACTTTTGAGCTGTCTGTTGGTTTCCTTACTTCTTGGAGTGCTTTTACTCGGGACTCTATAGGGCCTATGCCTTTCACCGACAACAAGTGTCCGATAAATTCAATCTCATTCATCCTGAAGACACACTTCTTCTTTTTGAGTGTCAAACCTCTCTCTTTTAACGTGTGTAGGACCATTTTTAGCCTTTTGTCATGTTCAGCTACATCCTTGCCATATACCACAATATCATCAGATATGTTTTGACATCCAGTACATCTAGTGCTATGAAGAACTTGGTCGATTACATGTCGATACAATTCTGGCGCTGAGCAAATGCCAAACATTAGGCGCTTATATCTAAAAAGGCCTGCATGAGTTGTGAAGGTTGTGACTTCTCTTGAGATGCCTTCTTTCAGTTGATGGAATCCCATGGTAAGATTAAGTTTAGTGAACACAGTGTTGCCACTGAGTTCGCTCAGCACATCATCGATTGTTGGTATAGGGTGTCTTGAACGCTCTATAGCTGTATTGGCCATTCTCATATCCACGCATTTCCTGATGTCTCCATTTTGTTTAGGAATGACGACAATCGGGCTGACACGGCGTTGGACCTTCCACTCTCTCAGTGATGTCCATATCCTCCAATTCTGTCAGCTTTTCCTCTACTTTGCTGTGAAGACTGTATGGAACATGTCTGCATGGTTGTGCTACAAACTTTGCATCAGGCTTGAGATGCAGTTCAACGGAATAATTTGTCAATTTTCCAACTTTATCACTGAACAGTTCCTGGAACTCACTCTCTACGAGATTTACTTTAGATTCAGGTACTTTGATTGCAAGTACTCCAAGCTGCATTGCTGTTTTTCTTCCTAGTATGGGTCTGCCTTTGTTTGAAATCACCAGAAATTCAACATCTGACAAATGTTTCTCTCCAAGCTCCACCTTTGACCAGAACTTTGCTTCGACCTGAACTTTGCTCGCTGTAGCATAAGACTGTATGGACCTGTTTTCCAACTGGCTTCTACATTTGATTCCATTCGATTGGAGTTGCTCCCATAGTTGATGGTCGATTACATTGCAAGAAGCTCCAGAGTCTATAAACATGTCAACTTCTTGACCTCCAATGGTAAGCTTCACTTCTGGCTCGTCTTCAGGGGATAGCTCAATTGCAGAGATTTCGTCATCCAGGCTTTCATTATACACCACACTGAAGACTTTTGTCTGGTACTTGTTCTTGCTCTTGCTCCTGCAAACTTTAGCAAAGTGTCGGATGTGACCACACTTCCTACACCTCTCTTTCTTTGCTGGGCAACATTCATCTTTAGATATGTGTCCCTCGTTTCTGCATTTCCAATATTTTCTGTCTTTTTCCGTTTTGGTGGGTTGCCTGTGGTGAGCAGTGTCACGTGATTGGCTAGTGTAATAATGTAATATTAATGTAATATTAACAGAAACTGTGCACTAACAGTTTGCGCTTAAATTCACTATAATCTACAGTCTTTCTAAAGTGGTCAGGGAGGGAGTTCCAGTACTTAACAGATGAATAGCTAAAAGAATTTAGACCATATGTGGTTGTAAACGGCTTAGGAAGTCATAAAATATTGGGGAGTAAGCAGTAGATCTTAGCTTGATCAGTTGTTTCAATTAGCACGGATATTTACCAAGATGGAGACAGCTGGATATACAAATCATCATATTTTGTATCCTCCTGTTGGCTAAACCACACACACCTGCCTTGTCTAAAAGATCATCATAGTTCAAGTCCCAGTCCTTTAAAACAAATCTTAAAATACGTCTATTTAAGGTGTCCAGTTTAACAGAGTCCTCTGAATTACAAAAGTGCCATATCATTGAACAGTAGTGAAAATGGGGTAACATAAACGTTTTATAAAGGCCAAGCATAATTTTGGTAGAAATAAGTTTGCCAAATCTTTTGAAGACACTGAACTGATTATTTATTTTTTTACATACAGAGGATATGTGTTCCTTGAAATTAAGTTCATTATCAAGAATTATTCCAAAAAGTTCCAGGCATCTTGTGGTTAAGAAGGAGAAAGGGTAATCGGTTTTGCCAAGAACCATCCCTTGGTGTTTGGCGGGGTTGGCTTTCATCCCGTTGTCATGTGCTAAATCAATATATTTACCTACAAGAGGCAAAAATTCTTGCCTGCTTTTCTTTGAAGCAATAAAACTGGTCACTTTGAACGGAAATTCTTATCACTTAGATGTTTTGGCAAAGATTCTTTGAATTTTGCAACTGACTCTGCAATTTTCACCCTTTCATTATAGTCCCACACTTTCCATTTGCAATTACCAATAACAAATTGGCCCTCTAGGTCCCTGTAGTCGTCAGTGCTAACTGTTGCAAAAGAGGAAAAGTAACGAGCAGAATTAGGCAGCTCCCCTGCTAGGGTGGCTAGCATTTTCATGTCATTTGGCAGCTCTTGAAATTTGAATGTGACATGAAAACCATCAATAGCAAAAACCTTACCTTCAAGGTCTTTCATTTGCTTGCATGCATATTTGACATAATTTTGTACCACCCCACAGGACTCAGACTCACAATTTGCACCAAAAACTAAAAAGTTGTCAGAGCTGGATGCAACTTGCTTTCCAACATTAAGAAAACTAACAAGAAAGGAGTAAGCACTCTTGTTTTTTCCAAAGGGACACCCATCCCCACCAAACGCTACCAAAAATGTCCCTTCTGTCTCTGAAAACCACTTAAGGGCCTCATTTGATTTTTGTTTGGTCTGCAAATAAAACTTTGCAAGCCGAGGAAGATAATCCCTTAAATCCCTGAAACAGCCATGCACAACCTCATCAGCCTGAATATAATTAGAAAACTCTTCTTCGACTGAGTAAACCTTTCCAATATCTACTTGCTTGATATAACTCACCAACTTATCATATGGTAATAGTTTGGGAATTCGGCTTTTTTGCATAAAGCACAATGCTTCTCTACCCCCTTGCTTTTTTGTACTAGCCTTTGTTGCCAAAACAAGTCTAACTGACTTATACTTTCTCTTTCCCATCACTCCCCCACTATAATATGCGGCAACACTTCGAATAACATTTTCATCTGAAGTTTCAAATGATCTTATTTCACGAGAGCAATGGGCTGATGCTACCCTTGCCTGGAGCTTAGCATTGCTTGAAACAAGATTGGTCATGTCATCAAGCTTACTCCTTTTACACAAGGTATCAAGCATGCCCTCAATGGCAGGACGTGGGTTTTCTTCTGTTCCTCCATGGATGACCATGGCAGCATTGAAAGTCTCTTGACGATGTTTAACCGCTGTCCTTTGAGTCTGGTTTGACTTCCCATTCTGAAGTATGGTTGGATTCATCTGCCTCCTCAGGGAATTATAATTTCTACTCTGAAATGGAATAAACTGTATCAATTTTTAAGAAATGGCAGGATCATTATGCCAGCATCATGATAATGCAAAAATTAAAGTTGAATAATAATAATAACAATGGTTTATTAAGGACATCCACTAGGTGGCTCTTCGCCTAATATAAACTACACTATATATTACTATTAAGACAAAGATACAATACCCACACACCTCACTGTTTTCTTTTCCAGGTGTATTCAGCCTTGCCAAAAGTTCTTGACAATGCGCATCTGCAAGATCAGTCTGATGAGCAGGAAACACAAATATCTGAGCTTTGTAGTTATTTTCGCAGAAAAAGTTTACAGCAAATTTTCAATGGATGTCAGTAATAATAAAATAAACCAACAAAAATAAATCAACAAATAAACAGATAAATCAAGATACAAAATAAATATCAGTGACTCCATAAATATAATGGTTGCAAACCTCACCCCGAAGCCTTTTCAGCTTTCTGCAACTAACAAATATGGGTGTGCATGAAGATTAAAATAAACAAAATAATAAACAAAAATATAAACAAATATAAATCAATAAATAAACAGATAAATCAAGATACAAAATGAATATCAGTGACCCAATAATAGTGGTTGCAGACCTTTGCCCGAAGCCTTTTCAGCTTATGGGTGTGTATGAAAAGTAAAATAAACAAAAATATAAACAAATATAAATCAACAAATAAACAGATAAATCAAGATGCAATAAACCAAATAAATCACATTTTAGAATCACAAGAAAGTCTGGAATGAATGAGATTCAACAAAGAAGTTCTGACAGAGGTCGCAGCTATTCCTATTGCATTTGAAGCAGCCATTGTTGTGATAAATTCTTTGTCCCTCATTGACAGTTTCAAAATGAGATGGTGCTAATAATTCTTTGAGATTTTTTGATCAATGAAAAGATGGTATGATAGAACCTTAAGGAAAAAGTTCTTTTAATTTGGGGTTGTATTGTAGAATGAGCAAATGCTTTCTGATTATGTTACCTATGTCAGGTTAATTTGGATTAAATGTAATAACAAATGGAAATAATTTCTTCGTTTCTTTTCCACGATTCCTAAGTAGATCATTTCTAAGAATGGTGAAGGGTTTAAAGAACTCCAAAACTAATTTAGAGGGATAGCCCTGGTTAACAAGATACTCTTTGTACTCAGCCATTCTCTTGACAGGAAAAACTTCTTCAGAGCAATTTCTTCTCAATCTTTTGGCAACTCCAAAAGGAAAAGCCTTGAAAACATGCTGTGACAATAAAAGGTTTTTGCGCACTAAACTGGAATTTTCGGAAAACGTACAAACGGGGGGAATTAACTCGGTTGAGACCACTCGGCTTGCAAGAACAGAAACTCGTCACGATTTCCTGGCACGCAGAGATCTACTTCGAGTGAGCTTGTACGCACATCAGGGAGGAGACAGCATTTTGGTTCCACAGTAGACTTTTATTTGTAGAGCACTCTAACACACAACATGCTAGAGTCAAAACTAAAACTGTAATCATCAAAACTGTACAAGGTACTTGCTTAAGAACTAACTGGTGTGAGGTGCTATTGTTACACAAGTCGCAATATTTGAATAGGGACACAAAGGAGCAGAAAAGGTCTCTGTGAAGTTAAACGAAAACAACTTAAATATTCCATCTGTTTCTACGACGGAAAGAATTTCAAAATTAAAAGACGGATGCAATAAACTCGAGGCCATTAAAGTAGGAAACTTAGGTGCAAATTTACAGCTCTGGTATAAAAAATAATACCTATCTTGATTACAGCAGAGCAGCTTCGGAAATAAAAACGGAAAAGCAAATAAAAGTTTCTGTTTATCTATGCAAGGTTGGTGTGGAAACTATCATATGAAAAGAAGTTAAAGTTACGAGTATAAATTCAGCTGCTAACTACCATGAAAACCAATTTTTCCAGAAAGACCATTAACACCCATATTTACCTAAAAAACCATGTTATAAATAACAAAAGTGCCGACAAGCAGGTGCATATGATGAAAGTGAGTAACAACAAAAATCTATTTAAAAGCTACTGGTTTTTTTACATTTTATTTAACTTACTAGAAGGAAAACCCGAAAAACCAATATTTCAAATGCGAAAGTATGCGAATACATATGGAAGATATTTGCCCAAAAAACCATGAAAACCCTTAATATAATATTTTATGATATACATTATCAATTCAATTGCTCTGGTTATAATTTTACAATGATAGCAACAATTTGAATAGAACAAACTGTTCATCATCCTTTCCTGTTTAACCGGTCGAGTGAAGAAACAAACAGAACACAAGAACTAGGTTGAAACCTGGGAAAATAAACTTGAAATGCGTGGCCATAAAATACTGAAAATTTGTCAGAACTAAACACAATTTTTCCCTAATAATGCTTAGGATGGTAGCTAGAAGGCGGAGGATGTAAGTGACTATCTGTAGGTTTGGAATAGACGTCTGTCCTAATAAATCCATTGTTAAGATGTAAAGTAAGATCAAGTACGTTAAGCTCATGCTCAGAAAAAACTAACTCAAATTTAATAGTAGGGTACAGAGAATTAATGTAATCAGTAAATTGATGTAGGGCAGGAAGGCCTTGCTGCCAAAGATCAAATTCATGGTCTCTATATCGCCACCATAAAGACGGCTTTTTCGGACCAGAAAACTTAGCTAAAAACTAAGCATTTTTGGGACCCATAACTGTGCCATGGATTTGAAGAAAGAAATTCTCTTTAAAAACAGAATGGTTGCTTTTCAAACAAATTTTTATAGCTTCTAAAATACAAGTTGTGGATGGAAATATGTTTTCTCTAGCATTCAAAGCCTTCCTGAATGCAAAGAGGCCGAGTTTGTTATCAATGTTAGGAAACATTGAAACCATGTCCCACGAGACCAGTAAGGTGCCAGTTGGAAAGGGAACGCTTGTGTTGAGATGTTCTATTTTGTTAAGAAGATCAGTGGTGTCCTTAATAAACGATGGTAATTTTTGAGCAAGTGGTTGTAAATAAAATTCAGTAAAGGCTGATAAGTTTTCTATTTGCCATGCCACAACAAGATGTAATAAGTCTGAGCGGGTTGCCTGTTTTGTGTGTTTTGATGTTTCCAAACGCAACTCCTGGTCTCACTTCTTTATTTAAGGCTACGTTCACACAGTGCTAGACGAATTTTCGACCGGCCGAAAATTTGTGCACTCAGGCAATTCGTTCACAAGGAAGCATGCCAAACATATGAAAATTTGGATGCTCAAGCATTCAAAAATTTGAACACCAAAATCAAGGACGAATTTTTAGCCAGTGCAGTCAACTATTTGACCGCCATGGTGTGAGCACCTTTCACGTCCGAGTGGCTGCATGGATGTGTGGTAACTAAGTTAAATAACAATAAAGGGGTAAGTTTCTAAAGAAACTGTGGTGCTGCGTCGGTGGGAGAGTATAGCAGGTAATTTAGTGTTAACAACTGGGTTGAAAACGTAAATTAGCCACCGTAAAGGGTAAAAAAGCTGATGTTTCGAGCATTAGCCCTTCGTCTATTGCTGACAAAGGGCTAACACTCAAAACGTCAGCTTTTTTACCCTTTACGGTGGCTAATTTACGTTTTCAACCCAGTTGTTAACACTAAATTACCTGCTAAGTTAAATAACATGTTAACAATTTTATACAAAGGTGGAACGTGTTGGTTTATTGATTGCGGTGCTGGTAATATTACAGCTTTGGTACATAATATCATCTTACAAATGTGTAGGACATGCCAAGCTTACCACGCATGTAGGTGACGTTGTGTTGGTATCTTGTTAATGTCAGAAAATTGAATAATTAAACGAGACTTACCTGTAAGTTGAAGTTTGATTGAGATTCTACCGTAGTATTTGCAGAAATGAAGAGATGACATGAGATAGGAAGTCACGTGACTTCGAGCTCAGTCTTGAAAGCGTTTTTTTTTTTTTTTTTGAGGAGTCCTGTAGACCACCCCATAGATGAATAGTAAATATATGGTGTATGCAACACCATAGGATGATATGAACAGGGGAAGGGAGGGATGTGATCTCTTCATTTCTGCAAATGCTACGGTAGAATCTCAATCAAACTTCAACTTACAGGTAAGTCTCGTTTAATTATTCAATTCTACCTCGCATTTGCATACATTCTGAGATCACATGAGATTTTAGAGCTCTATAGGGCTCTCAAAAAATAAAGAATACACATTCCAGATAAGGAAACGTAAGCATGGCATTTATTACCAAGGCACTAATTCTTTCCCAGTACACTGTTGGCAAAGGAACTATCATTTAACAGTGGTTTGTTATAATAAACAGCAAACACAGAGCTTGAACGCCAGCCAGCTGTGGTCATAATTTCATCTAGAGGAATATCAGCTGACTTTGCAGCAAAAGTGGCTGCACTTCTGGTGGAGTGAGGCTTAAAAACAGAGGTATTAATTCCAGCGTCAAGCATAACTTGTTTGAGCCACCTAGAAATAGTGTCTTTAGAAGCAGGCCCATGAGGCTTGCAGTGGCAAATCAGGAGTTGAAAACATGAACCCCTTAAGTTAGAAGTTCTAATAAGATACTCTTGTAACAATGTAAAAACGCGAAGTTTTATCATGGTCATATTTCTTCAACACAATAGGTGGCAGGTGTCTTTGCCGGCCACCATGAGCACTTGTTTGCTTTAGAATGGAAGTAATTTGAAAAACATTTTCTCCATCTTTAGATTGCATGTCATTGATTGACAGCAACTTAAGAGTCTGTGTTCGTTGTGCAGTAACTAAGGCCAAAATCATAGTCAGTTTCAAAGTCAATTGCTTCAGAGACATTTCCTTGGTGTCAGGATAGCCCTTGAGGTGGCTGAGAACAATTTGGGGGTTCCATGTTTCCACATATCTGGGGAAAGTTGGTTTCCTGTTGAAAGCACCCGACATAAAACGTGAAATAATAGAGTGTTCTCCTACTTTGAAGCCATCAATATTGATGAAGGAGGAAAGAGCACTTCTAGTGGTCCCTAGAGCACTGTAGCTAAGCTTTTTGGACTGAAGAGTTAGAAAGTTCAACAGTTGTGGTAATGAAGGTGTTGTAATGCTGATCTTCTGTTCTTTACAGTAATTTATCCAAGCTGATATGCTGGATCTGTATTGCTTCTGGGTACTTTCTCTCCAAGAATCAATAATAATGTTCAAAGTTTCACCAGTTATTCCTTGCAGCTGGAGGGATTTCCTGACACAAGACAGCCAATCAGTCGGAGCTTGGGGTAGAGGGGATGGACGTTCTTGACATCGTGGGGAAGGGTCAGGGTTGACTTCTGCAGCTTTATTCGGTGTAGAGGCGCCACTAGCATTGACATTACTCATGGGTACCAAAACTGTGTTGGCCAGTCGGGGAGAACTAGGATTGCTGTTGTCTCGGAGAATATTATCTTCTGAAGTACTTTCCCAATAACACTGAAAGGTGGGAAGCAGTAAACAAGTTTAAACACAGACCAGTCAAGTGTAAAGGCATCAATAAAATGAGCACATGGGTCAGGTTTCCATGCTGCGTAGCAGGGCAGTTTTGCATTCAACCGTGATGCAAAAAGATCAATCTCAGGATTACCCCATTTAGTAATTAAGCTGTTATAAACATGAGTGTCTAATGACCATTCGGTGTCATCACGAAAATGTCTACTTGCTAGGTCAGCTTCAACATTAAGTTTTCCAGGTAAATGGGTGACAGCTAAGGATATGCCCCTGTCTTTGCACCACATAAGAGTTTCTCTTGCAATCTCATTACAGTCCCGAGAGTGAGTGCCACCCATATTTCTCAAGTAGGAAACCGCAGTTTGGTTATCAGACAATACTTTGATGTTACAGTTTGTTAAGTCTGAGCACAAGGACTGACGGCCAAACAGGACTGCTTTTATCCCCAAATAGTTTATGTGGCACATACTCTCACTGTGGGACCATCGCCCATTTGCGGCAAGGGAAGAATTTTCAATAACACTTCCCCATCCTTCTAGAGAGCTATCACATTTAAGGGTTAATTTGTATTTCATAGGCCGGACATGGCATGGATCATTGTCAATATTTGAAAGCCACCAAGACATGTCTTTCTTAGCTATATCAGAGATGAGCATTCTGTCATCTAAGTTCCACCCATTCGTCTTTAAAGCATCAGTTTTGTCATTTTCAAGAGCACGGTAATACAGTGGGCCATATTTGACTCCAGGAAAACATGACACCATTTGCCCAACTACAGATGCAACCTCTCTAATAAGAGGCTGCTCCGTTCTGAGGAGCTGTAAAATGGCTGATTTCGCTTTATCAGCCTTGTCCGATTTCATAGAGACTGTCATCACAACCGAGTCTAAAATGAAACCCAGGAAATTGACTCTCTGGGATGGGACAAGTTGGGATTTATCAGAATGGATAGTGAATCCCAGAGACTGCAACAATGTAATAGCCCTTTGTATAAATATGACCAATGTCTGAGGGTCATCAGCAAAAAGTATAATGTCATCAATGTAAATTACTAGAAGCACCCCATCCTCCCTTAATTTGGCAAGGGCAGGTTTTAACAATTTGGTAAAAATTCTGGGTGCACTAGAGAGGCCATTAGGAAGGCAAACAAATTCATAAAGTTGGCCTTCGTGCTCGAAACGAAGGTATTTTCTGTCCTCAGTCCTAATAGGAACAGAGTAGTATGCATCTTTTAGGTCTAATACAGCCATCCAACAATTAGGCTTCATAAGTTGAAGTGCGTTAGGCAGTGAATCCATCTTGAAGTGATGGTACTCAATATGCTCATTTAGCTTTTTCAAGTTCAAAATAGTGAAAACTGTGAAAATTGTTGAGATAAATTCACCAGGAACATGAGTAGCTTTCCTAATGACCCCTTTAGTTAAAAGTTTGTTAATTTCAGTAGTAGCAATATCTGTCTCTTTACAAGAAAGTTTGACAGCTCCAGGGGTGAGCGCCTGGCAAGGAGGGTTGCAAAACTCTAGTTGGTAACCCTTAACGATGCGTAAAATGTAGGGGTCAGACGTGAGCGTCTGCCAAGCACTGAAATGCTTAGCTATGTTTCCAGCAATATATACATTGGTACAAAGAGGCGAACATATACTTACTGTGCTAGTAGCTGCCAGCAAGTGTTCTATTGGCTTGTCCAGGTTGTCTTGTCCCGGTTGGCATTGTTCTTGGATTTCCAAGGTTTGAAGTTGTTGTCTCTCCAGTTTTTTGACTGCTTATAGCCATTATAGCTGTTATTGCCAGGTCTTCCTGGAGAAGGGCGATGCCCTTTATAATTAGGGGTGATCTTGGCCCCGATTTTGTTTTGATCGCCAATATCTTTCAAATGCTTTTGTAGATCATCTCCAAAGAGAAAATCTGTAAATGGCAATTGGGAGGAGCAGAGAGCTGAGTATTCCCTCCCAATATCTGGTCTCAGTAGAAGACGGCACTGCATGTTTATTTCATAAGAGGCATGAGTGAGGAGGGACATGGCCTCCAGCCCCTGTTTCTTTAGGTCATGGCATTCATCAGCATTAAGCGATTTTGCCTGCATAAGCTTGACCGTGATTCGGACAACTGGCAGGATGCCTTTTGTAAGGGCTTGTTGTATTTTAAAAAATTGTAAATCCCTCTTCTTAGTTGGCTCTCTCAGTCGACGCCAAATGCCCGGGTTTACCTTGGGAGGCTTGGCTGTAGTACAATTAGCCGGTCTCTCCTTCCTCTCAAGCCGGTCTTTGAGATTTTTCTCACTTAGATTGCAGTGGAACATTTTGTCAACTAGCTTGGCTAGTTTCTCATTTTCGAGGCTTTCGCCCACGATATCGTCAGACTCGTATTCTTTTACAAGTTCCGAGAGGAAATTATCCTCATCACCACTACGAGTGGTGTTTGGCTCTGACTCATCACTGTTGTTGTTTAACACAGAGTCATAGAGTTTCTCGCAGTCAGTTGACTGGTCGGAGGCGCTCGTGGAGCTTCTCGCCTCGCCATCTTTGTTTTTTGCTTTTTTGGTGGGAACAGCGTTTGGAGATTTGCTCACAGGCCGTTTTCCTTTGTCTTTTGTCTCTCCCCGCGGCGAATTGATGAGTTCTGGCAGGCTTTTTGTCAGGCCTAGAATTGCGTGGGTGAGTTGGCTAATTTCTTCCGAGGAAGCAGCTGTTTTGTCCTTGAGTTGTCGTGAAGCGTGTGCAGGCACCGCGTTGCGTTCGTCGGGTAGCGAATCCTTGTTTATCTGGTCTTCTTTGCCCTCGTCCTCAATTTCGTCGGCGAGGAGATCGTCCTCAGATTGTTTTGACATCGCTAGTATCTTCGGCTTGAGGCTCTGAACGAGAAATGCATGAAATTTCTGAAAATTTTGTGGGAGCGACTAGTGCTTCAAGCGACCTTGCCCGAAATCAAACTCGCAAATGCGAGGTAGAATCAAGTTAATCATAGCTCATCTATCTGTAAATTGAAGACGTCGAAGCAGGGAAAACACTGGATTAGATCTGGGAGGACATCACTTTGGAGGGACAATTTTGTCAACAATACTGTCGTGTTGGATGAGTGGCGTGAAAACTTTCGAATGTCCAAGGAGAGTTTCATGAAACTGTGCGACAAGGTCAAACCTTTTCTGCAGAAACAATCTCCAAACATGAGATCTGCAATTGATGTTGAGAAGCAGTTAGCTGTAACTTTGTACTATTTATCAGACGAGGGGAGATACCACAAGGTTGCTAATGCATTTGGCATCAGAAAATCAACTGTGTCTGAAACTGTTTGAAGAGTTTGCAGATGCATTTCAATTATCTCTGGGCCTGATTACATTAGATTACCAAAATCAGAAGAAGAAGTGTATGACGCAGTAGCCAATTTTTATGATGCTCATGGCTTTCCACAATGCATAGGAGCTGTCGATGGAACACGTGTATTTATTAAACAACCCTTAGAAAATGCAACTGCTTACATTAACCGGAAAAACAGATACTCATTAAACGTGCAAGCCAGCTGTGATTACAGATACTGTTTCACTGACGTCGTGATAAAATGGCCGGGGAGTGACTCCACGACTCCAGAATTTTCTGTAATTCTAAAATCAATGAAATGTTAAGAAATGGCTCTATACCATCTTTACCAAGGGTTCTAGTGCCTGGCACTGATCCTGTTCCGATTTGTGTGCTTGGGGATCCAGCATACCCACTATTGCCTTATTTAATGAAAGCGTTCCCAAGGGGGGTAATTGTTCTGCACGCATGGTCATCAAATGTGCCTTCGGCAGACTTAAGGGAAGATTTGGAGCGCTGAGATTTACCTCATGTAATACATTCATGCTTTATTCTACACAACTACTGTGAGGTGAATGGTGATCATATATCCAATGAGGCTATTGACAAAGCAATTAAGTATGACGGGAGTTTCAA
This sequence comes from Pocillopora damicornis, assembly GCF_964200805.1. Classification (NCBI taxonomy): domain Eukaryota; kingdom Metazoa; phylum Cnidaria; class Anthozoa; order Scleractinia; family Pocilloporidae; genus Pocillopora; species Pocillopora damicornis. The sequence goes on from NC_142671.1 coordinate 24,109,372, forward strand.
CCTGGCACTACAGCTGCTAGGAATCAAGGTACAATGGCTACTAGGAGTAAACAGATTCGTAAAGTTTTTGTGGAATATTTCAACTAACAATGCTGCCAATCCAAATTGGCCAATTGCAAAGAATTTTCAAACAGGAAGTAAATGACTTTGCTTGGTGACTCCTTCTCAGAAGTTTGGTATTTCAGAGATCACACCTAATCGGCACCATTTGACACTCTGTTGTGGTTTTAAATGTTCAAAATTACTTCTACCCTTGCCTTTGATATTGTCAGATAGTTTCCTGTTCATACCAGTACAGCAAGATATCAGTTCTGTCCACCTTAGGCATGTTTTTATTCCAAGATACTTGTGTTGATCTTGCTAGGTAATAAAATAAAGATGACAACATTCTTGTGATTGAATGTTATTCAACAAGCATGAACCTTATGAAGTTAGAAAGTTAGTACTTACAAACATGACACTCAACGACTATTAATGGCAACAAGTAACATAGAAGAAATTTAACTAATTATATTGATGAAATTGTTACTGGTACAGTGTAATGCACACAAAAACTGAAAATCTCTGAGGTAAATAGTGCAATAACAAGGTAAGCCTACCCATGTCTTTCTGCCTAGTGAGCAGGCAAACTGGCAGTGCATATAATAAACACAACTCAACTTTGTTAACAGAGTGCTAAAACAGTGCACAATCCAACAGTTAAGAGTAGACACAATGTGATGTTAATGTTCAACACTTATTAAAATGAGAAGGATCCTGTAAATGCCAAACACCTGACATGTTGCTTTGCTGTTGCTGATATTGGGGATGGTTGTACTAACCCTAAGATGCTGGTTCTGCTGATGATTCTGCTGCATCATCATCCCTAGCATGTTGAATCCATTCTGCAATGTGGAGCTTAAAGAATGTAAACTAGCGGTAAAACTTTGCATACTTTCCATGTATTTTTCTTCTGACTTTTCAAGCTGATCGATCATTCTCTTTTTCAACTGGAGTTCTTCATGTCCAAGGGCTAACATTCTGTTTTCTGTTGTGGTTTTCGTCGTAAGCTTGGAATTTTTTTCCTTTTTTAGCTTAGAAATCAAGTTTCTTCTTGCATCAACAGTTTTTTCAACTGCATCCTTGGCACTTTCATCTCAGGTTGTCACACCAGTGCTATCCTCCCTTGCAGGGTCATTTGCTGCGAAAGGTAGTAGCCCCAATTCACTTTCGTCAGGATTACCATCACCGGGTATCTCTTCCGCTGTCTCAATACCATTATCCATAGCTTCGACAGCCAGACATCCATTCCATAGTTCAGCGCATTTGTCAAATAGTATTATTACCACTCTTCCACCTCCGCTTCATCTTCCAGAATCTACAACTTTCTGATAACCGAACTTTATCCTCTTCAACTTCGCATTTATCTTTTCTTTGGAGAATATGCCAGTATCCTTACAGTTTGGAAACTGTGCTGGGTCTACTTCGAATTCATCGTTGTTTGAATATCTTTCAATGGAAAGTTCTTGTAATTCCTCATACCTTGTTCATATCGATTCCCATTCTTGATGTTTTCTCATTTTTATATGATAAAGCAACATTAAGCAGTAGTGCTGTCTCCTTATCCATCCAAGTGAAATACTCGTTATCCATGCTACCATCCAAATTGGCTTTTCTCTTTCTGGAAGCCATTTTGCATTTGGTTAAAGAAATGTTGTGCACATGAGGAGATGGTAAAACCACCGACAAGTGTCACAAACTTCATCTGGTTATCAGTTCCATCTGAACTGAAGGAAACTTTCGCACAGTTCCGTGTGAACAGAATGTTCGGTTGAAATTTTCGGCCAGTCAGAAATTTGTTTGGCACTGTGTGGATGTAGCCTAAAACCCGCTTAGCTACTTTGGGAGAAATCTCACCCTTTCCATGCCATTTGGAACACCAACTCTCCACTAATGCCAAATGTTTAGAGGTTGGATCCGATTGCAAAGATTTATAATGTAACTGGTTGTTGAGCTGACCAAACATTTTTTCCTCGTACTCCTTTTCATCAATTTACACAAATCAGGGGCCTTTGTCCTATATACGAATCACTACAATATAATTTTTAAGTTCTTTAAGCACAGCCTGTTCTTTTTTAGAAAGGTTATCACTAACTTGCCTGATGTTCTCATGATTAATAAGATCATGTTATCCATTAGCTAAAAGTAATTCAAGTTCAGGGTACCTTGACATTAGAGGTTTTCATTTACAATCCTTTGGAACCCAAGGTAGGTGGCTAGGAACTGCCAAGTTGTCATCGGGATAGTTGTCAACGAAGAAAGCTGCTGTTCGTAGTCAAGTTTCAAATACTTCCAAGTCATCATATATGCTCTGCCAATTGATGTCCTTAGGCATTGGGCAAAACAATGATCCTTTCCTCAGCAATTTGACCTGATCTGCATCCATGGACATGCTCGAAAGGTTAACAGGGTCCAACTGGTGTAGCTGATCCAAATTGACGGTGTTGGGCAATCTGCGTTTTTGGTGGAAATGCTGACGTTTCCTTAAGAGCCTGTTCCACCTGTTGTAGCATAGACTGCTTCTGGTTGTGGGTGGATTATCTGTCACAATGGCATTGGGTAAATTCAATCCAGGATCGAGAGGAATAGTCTTCCTTTCAGGGTGTGGAGTAGAGTGGCGTTTTCACTCTTAACCCGTTCCCGTCCAAGGGTGACAGTGTGTAATACTACCCCATCTGCCAAAGTCAAGGGAACCAAAATCAACACAAAGTAACACTACAAATTTTAATCAATATATCAGAAACTACTCATTTATTCAAGAAACAATACAAAGAAACTTTGTTCCTAAGATAATAAACTTTCCAGTGCTGCCAAAAAGATTTTCTTTTAAGCATGCATTCAGCAAATATTAAGAGCTCAAATTGAGTGAATAGAAATCTCAACCATCCATGTTGCTCATGAACTCATCCATGTCTCACAGAAAATTGTTACATTTAAGGACAAACTGCATCTAACTAATCTATTGAATGGAGAAAATAGGTGATAGAGAATTATTAGTGCTATCTTGGACTGACTCGGTGGTGAATTCTTCAAAAATTCGTCACAAAAAAATCATCACAAAAAATCAGTTTTTACAAGCTCGAGTTTTTTAATTTCATGCCAATGTTCAAGCGAGATTGTCCACGGTATGGTTCTTAAAACAGTCTAAACAAATGCGTTTGCGCAAAGTTCACACGCCATTCGGCACCACATTTCCTTGTTTCGCTTTAAACAGCGCTTACAGTGACCTTTAGAGAACTTGATGGGCCAATGCCCTCCTTCTAGGTGCCCAGAACTTGCAGACAATCACTGTGCCAAAAATTTCCGATAAGTAACTTCACAAGATCTAAACGAAAGGCCAGTTGGGTTCTTGATCAGTGATGCGGGGACAGTTTCTCCAAAATATAAGCATTTACAATGGCAACATCAACAAAGAACCACGTGAGTCAACGCCACCACTTTTTCGATTTTCTTCCAGCCATGTAGTAGCCCCATGTCTGATCGTTCAAGTCTACACTGCCAATGTTGTTGTTGTATGTCTTCATGACAGTGTCATTCCCCACGGGATCGGACTGAGAGCTCAAAAAATATATTGGCTGCTTATCTTTCCATACAGTAACAACAATGTTCTCTTTACGAAGAAACAACGACTCTCCTTGTTAAAGTCGCTTGACTCTTTGAGTCGAAGGGGCAATTGCACAGGGGATACCTTGTCGATTTCCACGGACGGTTCCACAGACATAAATTTGATCTCGAAGCAAATCTTCCGCAAGAGCAAGAGAATTGAAAAAATTATCGACAAAAACATGGTGATTTTTGCCTACCAAGGATCGAGTACGATTGTGGACATGGCATGTATTGTTTAAGGGAAAGTCTTCCTTTAAAAAGAAATAATGCCTCATTGATCGAAATATTTTTCGACGGCCTGTACTCGCTTTTAATAGCCTCTACAACAGAATCGAGAAGAGGTTGCACTTTGAACAATTTGTTGTGGTTTGCGTGCCCACGTAGCAATTCTCTTCTCTTATTGTTTAGATGAAGATATTGTGATATTTTGGCAAATTGGTTCCTTGGAAAAATCTTTTGCACTTCTGGGACTCCGAGAAGCTGATTTTTGGACCAGTATAAGTGGACTTCAGGCAATTGTTTAATCCCAAACAGGATATTTAATGCAAAGAATGCCTTCACTTTTTCGGTATCAATTTCACACCAAGCAAGGTCTGGTTTTGTTACCATAGCTTGCCGCGCATAACAATTCGTTTCCTCTGCAATTCTGTCAAAATTGCTGTCCTTAAACATTAGATTAAAAAATTTTATGGTCAAATAACCTTGAACGTCCCTGACCAGGCTGGTATTCGCGACGAACGGATTAACAACAACTGGACCAGGATCCTCGTTCCACTCTTGTTCATCTTCTTTGCCACTTTCCTGATCGCTAAGATTGAGATCTGGCAAATCCTCCGTGTCAACTGACGAAACAGAAATGTCAGATTCTGACTTGAGATTATTTCTTTCAAACTCCGGTTCAATAGTGAAGCCAATGAACTCTTCTTCCTCACTATCTGAATTGAAAAGTGCTGCCATTTTAAAACTTCACAAACAAATTTCATCTCGCAATTTCTCAATAAATTCATATGAACACCACCCCTGAAAGTTGGCTTTGGTACACACGTGTGCCGTATGGCACGGTCGGTTGGGAAAGGGTTCCATTCCATAGAAAAAGAGCTGAGTCTATGCTTAGTCTCGCAAATAGCTGTTCCCTGTGAAGTCTGAGCTCCTGTTGAAGAAGGTTAACTTTCTGTTGGGAAACTTGCAGTACCGCATTGCAAATGTCCTTTAATGTGTGTTGAAGAAAGTTTTTGCTTGTGTTGTGCTCATCTTCACTGCCACGTACTCATGCTAATACTTGTGCTGTAGACACCCCTATTACCGTTTTGCTTATGCTTGCACTTATGTCTTAGTGAAAAATGGCTTTAACGCCCACAGGTTCGTTCCAAACAAACACTTTGTTTTCTTAAAGAATTACCAATTCAGATGGTCTCAGAAATAAGTTAGCCATGATAGGGAATTATACTTATTCACAATTCTTAACCTGTTTGAGTAACACAAGGGTTGTGAGTTGAAGGTCGAAGAAAATAAGAGGGAAAGTTGATCGTAGTAATTTGATCAGAACAAACAATTTATAATCACAGTATTGAGTCAAATAACTCTGCATTAGGGGAATGAGGACGGTGACGCTTTTTTTTTTCGTAAGGGGTTAAGGTGAATCTAAGCCAAAGAGAAGTCGCCGAACAAAAGATTTAAGTGAGCAGTCAGTTTTGCTTGCACTTAAGATATACAAACAACGTGAAATAAAAATTCTAAGCGCTATTTTACAGAGTAGCTTTAAAGGTTTTAAATTCTCCGAGCATATCCAAACATAACAACAGGCAAAGACCAAACCACAACACTGCGAACTCTGTGTCCTATATGCTATGATATGGGTGCTTGCGAGTGTGTACTAAATTGAGGGTAGTTCACTGATTCGCCTGCTTAAAAAAACAGTCAAAAGTTCAACAAGCCCTTGATTCTGTTTGAAAATAAGCGCTGTTACAGCTGCGTTTCAACTACAGTAAAGGTTTCTGTATCCACCGTTGTCCATTTTAAACAGTGACGCTTAAACGAGTGAATACTTCTATATCGAGCGCTTTTTAACTAAGATCGATGAACGATTTTCTGTCTTAGAACTCAAGAGTGGGCGTCAGTGAACTCTTTCTCTAAATGATTAAGTTGATGAAAAATCAACTAACGCTTGAAGCATGGATCATCAGCTCAGTGATCAGTACAAAAAAATACTACAGCAACAAAAAATAAGAACAATAACAATACTCTTATTGAGAAGCTCTCGTCATATAGACAATCATATTAACTTAAACTGATCAAGTACCTCTTTCATGGATGTGAAAATAAGAACTAAGATACTATCTGAATCTCATTAAACCCTTTCCACCATACATTAATTCAACGATTAAACCATCCAATGATTAACGTCAATCAAATTAAAACTGCCGATAGAAAATCCATCTACTTCTGTTAATCAATTATACAGTCCTTAGTGCTCCTTAAGGTGATCATGATTCCTCAGAAATAAAAGATCCCGAAAGATGTTTTTAAAACGCAGTAAAAAGGATAGGTCGCAATTCTCTCAAAAAGAGATACGATGAACCAAACTCGCCTGCGTCATTCCGTTGTCTCGAAGTCATAATTTCCATCCTCGAGTGAAGGTTCTGTGCACGCTTTTAGCTTTATCCTTTTTTTTTCCTTCTGAAGAATTATTTGTTTATATTCTTCAACCTAAAGATAATCATTTTGTGCAGTTAACCTAGCAATAAAAAATATAGATCACCATGCTCTTTTAAGAGAGAACGAGCATTTAGGTGCACGCGCTCATTTGCGCGCGCGAACCTAACACTCGAACGGAACGCTATAATTGAAGTATACTTTATATTATATTAACTTATCAAGAACTCAACAATGAAAGGCGAACACTTTCATATGTTCCCTAATTTCCACATATATGGCTGGTCTTAAGCATAATATATTTAACGTTATCTGTTAAAGTAGTGCCTTAATGTAATAATAATAATAATAAAGACTTTATTTTACGAGGGTAACACATAATAGCATAGCTAATAAACTTGTGGCCCTCACTCAGAAATAGTTACAATATAAAAACTAGTATAGTACAATATAAAAATAGAAACTAATATAATATAATATAATTACAAGATAAGTAAAGAAACTAAAAAGGAAACTATACACAAAAATGACTTAAAAATTGTTGCTGCGAAAAAATATTAGTCCACATATTGTGCTTAAAGCACCTTATGCTGTCCGCCATCCGTATGCGTAGTGGTATCTCGTTCCAAATTTTGGTTCCGGTGACGAGAAAAGTGCGCCCACCTTCAGTTTCCCTGTTATATCTGGGGCACAGTACATTAAAGTTTGAATAGCACGTAGTTCTTGAATGTCTTGAGTTGTTGATCGGAATATGCTCGTTTAAATAGCTAGGTAGTGCACCGTGGATTCGTTTAAACATTATCGACGCTTTGTCAATCTTACACTTCTCGTAAAAAGGAATCCATTTCAGTCTATTAAAGAGTTCTACGGATGGAGCCATCCGCTCTGCGTAAAGGATGACTCTAGCAGCGCGTTTCTGCAGCTTAAAAACTCTATATAACAATTCTTTATCACAATTTGACCAGATGGCGCTGACATAACTCATAACCGGACTAATAATAGAGTTGTAATACTGAATGCGTTGAGGAAGCGGTAAATACGTGCGAATTTTTCGCAAAATGGCAATACGCGAAGCCAGTTTTTTGCAGACTTTATCAGCGTGTGCATTGAAAGAGAGCGTGCTGTCAATATTTAGACCTAAGAGTGAAACACAGTCGACATTTGCTAAAGCCTTTAGGCTAGTTCCTAAAATAACTAATGCGTCCTGCTGGATCCTGGGCGCCAACCTCTTCCCTGTGACTGTGAGAACTTTGCCTCCATCTTCTTTTCTTCCACTACCACAGGCTCCAGGCTTCCCACCTAAATTTTTCCGCACATACAGCACTCCACAGTACTCAAAAGAAGTCTCTGCCAGAATTTTGCCAGTGGTTGTTGAAATGAGCCAGACTGGAATGACTTCAGGTGTCATTTTATTTTAGGTGAAGCTATGGATAAAATGGTGATAAAGACATTGAAATACTTCCATAAAACATTGATATATGTCTTTGTAAAAAATCTCATGGATGATAAGGTATGTAATTATATTTAGTAATACAAAGAGAAATTACCACAATAGTAGTTTTGAAAGACAACCTTCCATAGCAGAATCCCATATGTTTGTCCCATTTAAATAACCACCTAATTTATTTTACTGCTGCTGATGATGATTTGAAGGAAGAGAAAACTTACAACAAACTTGCTTTTCACTGAGAGCTTTTTCATATAGCAGGGCTTTTGCAACATAGTTTTGTAGTTTGTGCTTATAGGACGTTCGTAGGTATGGGTTTTGTATGCTATTTTTTTAATTTC
>NC_142671.1:24129956-24137456 GCF_964200805.1 Pocillopora damicornis
GTCCACTGCGCGTGCTTCTGAAGCTGGCTATCGAGTTTATCCTTTAGCCAAGCTATGTCCTTGCACCGCAAGTGAATTAGTTCCAGAAAATTACCTTTATTTACATCACTGCCATTACTCAAACCATCACGTTGTTCATCATGACCCCGCTGGGCGATATTCTGCTGGGCCGTAAACATGAGACATTCAATGATAACTTTCAGGTAGTCACGATTTTCCTTCACATCTTGCTTGTGTGATTCCTGGAGTTTGCCCAGTATTGAAGTATTTATCTTCTTATTTGCTCTACTATCAATCTATTTCGCCATGGCCGTTTGATGGTTCTCACTCTTGTGGTGTTTAGTAAGACGCCCTGGCTTCTTCCAATTGTCAAACGTGAAATCGTGGGCATTCAAGTATTTCTGGCATGGGTAGCAGCACGCTTTCTTAGTTTCAAAGTCGTAGCTCAGCCATGGATATCGTTTGTACCAGGCTGGGTTGAAATCTCTAGAAAAAGATTCACAAATTTTTTTGGGTCGTACCACTTCAAAATCGGTTGCTGAGGACTCTCATCTATATCAGTGGACGTTAGGCAAGTACCACTACATAAATTTGTATCCAATGACGAATTGTGCGCACCATCCACGATATCTGACTTACCTGGAGCACCATTATCCGTGATAGCTGACTTAAGTGACTTTTCTGGAACACGATTATCTATGACAACTGAAATGGACATATCCCTATAAGTACTATGCACGATGTCAGAGTTAGCACCGTTATCTACAATTTCTGTCGTATCTGGAGCACTAGTACTATTGTCGGCACCATTATCTATGCTTTCCATATCCATGATCTCTGACGTATCCAAATTACCTTTATCCATGATTTCTGATTCATCCGTCATACCAGCATCCATAGATTCTGACGTAGCTGAAGCACAACAAGCACCATTATTCACTTGAATCACCTCGATTTCTGACTTATCCAGGGCAGTATCTGAAGAATCCACCACTATATCTATACGGCTGTCATTTTGAAGATCTGAGCCAACGTCTTCGGTGTCAATTTTACTGCATTTAACCATATTGGTAATGGTTTCATCGCCGCCAGTGAAACCTAGTTGCGATTGATTTGGCGCACGAGAAATAGTAAATTTAACTTTCTTGTCTATATGCTTGGTTCTTGCATGAGCGTCTTGGTACTCGGCAACGATTTCTTTTTTGCATTCGGAGCATTTAACACGATGGCGATAGGCCCGTTTTCGTTTCTGTGGCGCTGGATTCGACATGTCTAATATGGGACAAGGAGAGTTCTACAAGAAAATGCATGCAAGATGCGTATTTGTTTCCACTGTCACGTCACTTTTTACGAAACTACAGGCGTGAATCTCACTGGCTTTACGCACGTAAAGCCCATGGTAAAGCCAGTTAAATTCACACGAGACAGTGGTTGCCTAGCACGTGACCCAGATCTTCTGAAAGTCTCCAGTCGATAATCTGCAATATGATTCTAGAAAGCTATGCCGAAATTGATTCTAATAAATTTACAACACCAGCTAGTACAGTACAGTAAAGTATGTACAGTGCCCAAAAACAAAAACAAAAAATACAAGTACGTATTTCAACTTATGATCCCCTTTACTAATGACCAAAAGCTCGTCACGTGCTAGGCAACCGCTGTCTCGTGTGAATTTAACAGTTTCCACGGTCGCGTAACTTTTTACGAAACTACGGGCGTAAATTTAACTGGCTTTAGGCACTTAAAGCCCATGGTAGAGCCAGTTAAATTCACACGAGACAGTGGTTGCCTAGCACGTGACTCAGATCTTCTGAGAGTCTCCAGTCGATAATCTACGATATTATTCTACAAAGCTATGCGGAAATTGATTCTAATTAATTTACAACACCAGCTAGGGCAGTGCGGTACAGTACAGTACAATGCCCAAGAACAAACACAAAAAATAGAAATATGTATATCAACTTATAACCCCCCCTTGCTAATGACCAGAAGCTCGTCACGTGCTAGACAACCGCTTTCTCGTGTGAATTTAACTGGCTTTCCATTTTTAAATTCAGGTAAAAATAGAAAATATCTATCTATTTCAATAAAAAACTTGAAAACATCTTTAAAAACTGGCTTTGCCCAAATTTCTCTTGCTGCCCAAAAAATCTGAATTGCCCAAAATTTTGGGGGGGGGGCTGCAGCCCCCCCGCCCCCCCGGCTTGACTGTAATTTGTTCCCCGCCCGTGAAAGGAACAATGGCTGCTTTCCTTCCATTTGCGCACAAGGAAGCTTGGAGCGCATTTCCTTCAGAAAAATATCAAGGCAGTTGTATAAATACACCGTCAGGACTACTTGAGCGGGGCCGTGAGTATCTACTGTTTTATGCTCAAGAACTTTCACAACATATCGGTCATCTTCCATCTTAGCGCGCCGAAATTCCTGCACGGTCATAAAAGCAACTACCCCTGACCTGTTTGCATTGTCAATCATAATCTGAGCTATGAGGTAGTCTCTAACAAGTGTGTACCTAGCCTGTGTAATTTCCATATTGTGTTTACCTGACAGTTTTCCTAGAATAACAACGGCATCTCGTGTAGCCTGGCTCGTCTCAAATGCCTTCACCGTTTCTGGAGTTATCAAGGCACTCACATCCTCCTCGTGTCTCTCCCATCTACATTTAGTGGTATCCCGTTTGTACAACGCTGACCATTTCTTTAGCTTGTCACGCAGGATAATGATGTTATCTTTCTCAAAGTTGACGTCACTTGGGTTGTCTTCCAATAAAAAGGAACAGAAGTGTTGAAGACTCGTCAAATACGACTTAATCGTAGCAGGATGGTATTTTTCCTTTGCATTGGGTAGAAAAACATCTCTGATCTCTTTCTTGTGGAGTAAACATTCAAGTCCCTTACCCAATGTTCAGATAATTCTTTTCACTTGAGCGACATGCTGCGTTGCGGTTTTTTGGTCCTTTTGGTCCCCATCAGGAGACAACATCCAGTTACAAAATTGGTTCAGGACTTTGGTTTCAGTCTCTGAGTTGTTTCTGGCTACGGAGTTTGCCATCTCTGTGCTCTCTGTCATCTCTGCCAACTCGTTTTCTGGTGGCGATAAGTCAAATACGTCTTGTTTCTCATCACAGTCATAACTTTGGACATTGAAGAGGAACCCGTCTTCTGAATTGTCGCCAGTATCTTCGAGCTCTTCACCTCTCACTACGAACTCTGGAGTGAGCCTTTGCATCCGCCCCATTTCTTCTTTCATATGCATAAAAACATGAGGTTTGTCCGTAGAAACAACCTTTGCCAGGGAAAGATACTTTTTATACTTCGGATCTTCTCTTTTTAGTTTATGTGTTCTTTGAAGGTGTTGAGGCAATCTCTCTGTAATTACCATACACCCAGGTAAAGGACATATTTTTCTCTTTCGATTGGGCTTCGGCTTGGTTTTCTTTTCCTCACTTTTTTTACGGCTGTGATTTCCAGCAGAAGCTGCTTCTTGACTGGCAAATTCATACTTCTTGCGGAGCTTGAATCTTGAGAGAGCCGTTCTAGCATATTCTGCATGCCACTTGTGGACATTGTGGAGGTGCTTTGGGAGGTGAACAACATTGGCGTTACAATTTGGTACTGGGCACGGCTTCTTTTCACGCTTTCCTTCGTTCTTAATGTTCTTTTCGTTACATTCTTCATTTGCATCACTTTCCCCTTTTTCAGGCCAGCTCTCGTTACCGTCAGAACCAGTTTCAGGAGACTCGTCCGTATCACTGTAATCTTCTTCCTCGCCTAGGTCACCAAACTCTTCGTCGTTACAATTTGGTACTGGGCACGGCTCTGGCTTCTCACGCTTTCCTTCGTTCTTCACCTTTTTGCCGGTAAATGCTTCATTCGCATCACCTTTCTCTTTTTCAGGCAAGCTGTTGCTGCTGTTAGTACCAATTCCACCAGTCTCGTCCGTTTCACTGTAATCTTCTTCCTCGCCCAGTCCACCAGACTCTTCGTCTTCGTTTTGAAGGTGGCTAAAGAAATCGGCTTGAAGCGCTGTCCACTTATGTCTTAAGGTAAACTGTTTTTCCCTGTGCTAAAAACAGAGTGAAAGCAAGTTAAAATCTTATACCTCAGTCGTGACATATTGTTCTTCTTAAAATGGAAGTGTCTATACCTATAAGCACCTATAAGGAGGAGTCAACTTAAAGTTTTTCTATATATTCTGTTACAGAGCAATTAAAAGAAAGATGACCTTTTAGTACATTTATTTCACCCGTGTTACATTTAAGTTTCTGTATATACCCCTTTTTTGTATTGAATGGCTTGTAACAATAAAAAAAAAATAAATAAAAAAACAACAACAAGCATAAAAATGCAGGAACAAACAGAAAGCAGTTAATAATTATAAAGAGTCTCTTTAGAGTGCGCAAAATCCTGAACGGAGTCTGCCGCCGTGTAAATTCATGGTCTTTTATATAACGAACAAATCATTAAACCAGAAAGTTTAAATGTCTTTTTGACAGCCATGAAATGAACCTGGTAGTCCTCTTAGGTCATTTTACAGATCGAAATGACCGATTTGCCTATCCCTTCATATGCTTCAATTAGTGAAACCAAGAGAGGATAAAGCTATGGTGAAACCCATACCCTTTCAAATGCTTGAAGCCTGAAAATAAGTATTACAGCTTTGCAAATAAACGTCATATCTCACCTCAGCTGGGTGACCATACAATGATGCTAGGGGTATTGGTATCCCTAATGATGCAACAAAGAACATGTACATGTAGATAATACATTTGCAAAGAATTCTAGAGGTGGCCGCAGAATGTACTCATGTGTGTGGGCAATTAACTGCATTATGATTTCAGCTATTTGAATAAATATATTAATAATAAACAAATAAATAAATTGATTACAAATACATATTTTCACCCCACTACATTTATGGTTTATAGTGGACTGTAAACCAATGTATATTTTGTGCAGCACATGTTGAGAAAAATATTCCAGTCTTGACACTTTGGCACTGGTCTGAGATGCATGCAGTTTCTTTGACTCTTCAACACTAGTGCTGTTGTGGGGTCCTTTCACATTATCTAAACAATTAAGTTTCAAGTTCATATACTGGTAAGTGACTAATAACTTTTCACTTTAATTAATACATATTCTATTTCTTACTCTTCACCACATGTTTAGTTATGGAATTGTTTAAGACAATCTCACACTTGCCAGGTTTGATAAACTAGATAACAAAGGTTCAATAAATTTACAGGGCCGTGTATTTGATTAGCTTTTCAAAAATACATTTGAAAAGGAAAAGAAATTGTCACAACTCTGATACAAGAGTAGATGATTTTCCCACAATGTTAACCAGATTTTGTTTCAGAAGAATTTGGAACACAACAAAATTTTACTGTCATATCCAAAGTGTACAGCCAAACGACCATGTCCCCACAATGTTACCCAGATTCTGTGTAAGTACACCAGGGATTGGGATTAGGAATAACTGTTTTACTTGATGATACCAAGTGACCACGTCCCCATAATGTTACATAGATTTTGTGTCAGATCCTATCTGTAGTATTCCTTGCTTTAACTTAATTTGCTGTAATCTGGCAACTGTCCAGTGTGACAAGCCATACCCTTGTCAGCCCTTAATTATTATATTCACAATAAATTATTAATTTTATCCTTTAAAGAACAATTCCAACTAATTTCACTTCTTGTAAATAAATGACCTGGTTTGTTATATCAGTACATGCAGTAACTGCCTTTTGTGACCAGGCTTACCATTGCCTGTTGCCTTTTCATCCTGGCACTTTTTCTTTTTTCTCGAGTTACCAGCTTCATTTAATGCACTTCTATCAGCATCTCTCTCATTCTCATCACCTCTTGATGCATGCAGTTTCTTGGACTCTTCAACACTAGTGCTCTCATGGGATCTTTTTCATTATCTATATGATAGAGTTTCAAGTTCACATACTGGTAACTGACTAATGACTTTTCATTCTAATTCATACATATTTGTTTTCCCAATCTTCACCACATGTTTAGTTATGGAATTGTTTTAGGTAACCAGACACTTGCCAGTTTCAAGTAAGCTGGATTAGAGGGGTACAATACATTTACAGTACTATGTATTTTGCTTGCCATGTTATTGATTTGGTTTTTCGAAAATGCATTTGCATTATCTGCCAAGATTGTTTTCACATTGTTGATAAAATGTAATACCAGAATAACAAAGCCTAAGGAAAAGAACACAAACTGTCAAACTCCAAAGAGCTGACCATGTCCTCACGATGTTACCCAGATTCTGTGTAAGTACGCCAGGGATTGGGATTAGGAATAGCTGTTTTACTTCATGAAATGAAGTGACCACGTCCCCCATAATGTTACATTGATTTTGTGTCAGATCCTATCTGTAGTATTCCTTGCTTTCACCTCATTTGCTGTAATCTGGCAACTGTCCAGTGTGACTAGCCATGCCCTTGTCAGCCCCTTAATTATTATATTTACAATAAGTTTTTAATTTTAGCCTTTAAAGAGCAATTCCAACTAATTTCATTTCTTGTGAATAAGTGACCTGGTTTCTTACATCACTACATGCAGTAACTGCGCATTGTGACCAGCCTTACCATTACCTGTTGCCTTTTCATCCTGGCACTTTTTCTTTTTTCTTGAGTCACCAGCTTCATTTAATGCACTTCTATCAGCATCTCTCTCATTCCCATTACCTCTTGATGCATGCAGTTTTTTGGACTCTTCATCACTAGTGCTCTCATGGGATCTTTTACATTATCTACATAATAGAGTTTCAAACATAGACTGGTAAGTGACTGATGACTTTTCATTCGAATTCATACATATTCATTTTCTTACTCTTCACCACATGTTTAGTTATGGAATTGTTTTAGGTAACCGGACACTTGCCAGTTTTGAGTAAGCTGGATTACAGGGGTACAATACATTTACAGTACTATGTATTTTGCTTGCCATGTTATTGATTTGTTTTTTTTAAAAATGCATTTGCATTACCTGCCAAGATTGTTTTCATATTGTTGATATAATGTAATACAAGAATAACAAAGTCTGAGGCAAAGAACACAAACCGTCAAACTCCAAAGAGCTGACCATGTCCTCACAATGTTACCCAGATTCTGTGTAAGTACGCCAAGGATTGGGATTAGGAATAACTGTTTTACTTGATGAAACCAAGAGACCACGTCCCCACAATGTTACATAGATTTTGTGTCAGATCCTACGTGTAGTATTCCTTGCTTTCACCTCATTTGCTGTAGTCTGGCAACTTTCCAGTGTGACTAGCCATACCCTTGTCAGCCCTTGATATTATTATATTCACAATAAATTATTAATTTTAGCCTCTAAAGAGCAATTCCAACTAATTGCACTTCTTGTAAATAAACGACCTGGTTTGTTATATCAGTACATGCAGTAACTGCCCATTGTGACCAGCCTTACCATTGCCTGTTGCCTTTTCATCCTGGCACCTTTTGTTCCTTCTAGAGTC
>NC_142671.1:24144956-24199956 GCF_964200805.1 Pocillopora damicornis
ACAAGCCGCACTGCAGAAACTCGAGAACGACCCAAACCTTGCAGACTGCACAGATCGCTGACCTTTTGACCTTCGTATTGAGATCCACATACTTCCTGTATAATGGATTGATTTATGAGCAAAAAGACGGCGCCGCCATGGGGAGTCCAGTTTCCGCTGTTATTGCCAACCTCTACATGGAGAGTTTCGAAGAACAGACGATAACTACATCATCCTACGAGCCTAGGATCTGGAAACGCTACGTGGACGATACCTGGACCATCCCAGATCGCGAAAACGTAGATGACTTCTTACAGCATTTAAACAACCAGCAGCCTTCCATCCGCTTCACCATGGAGACAGAGAAAGACAACAAACTTGCCTTCCTAGACACTGCAGTTTTAAGACAACCTGACGGCCGCCTCACCACCAGCGTATACAGGAAGCCCACGCACACCGATCAATACTTAGCGTACGATTCACATCACCCTCAATCAGTAAAACGCGGTATTGTTAAGTGCCTTCACGAGCAAGCCAAACGTCTCGTAACAAAACCCCCCCACATCTCCGAGGAGAAAAAAATCTGTCATCTGTTCTGGTTTCTAATGGTTATCCTTTTTCTTTCTTGCAGAAACTTACCAAGACCGGAAAACCAAACAACAGTGCCGAACCCGCCGACGAGTTCAAAGCTACTGGAGTTTTACCTTATGTCAAAGGCCTGTCCGAACAGCTTCGCCGTTGCCTATAGCAACAGGGCGTACGCGCTGTTTTCAAGTCGGAGACTACGCTAAGATCTCAGTTAGTACGAGCAAAAGACGCTGTCGACCCGGCTAAACAAGATGGCAGGATTCCCTGCGAATGTGGCAAAGTATACATCGGAAAGACTGGAAGACCTATGCAAGACAGAATTAAGGAGCACGATAGAGACTTTCGACTCGCCCGTACCGAGACCTCCGCCGTTTCAGAGCATGCACACAACACTGGACACAAGCTACTCTGGAACGAAGTAAAGTTTATTGATCGTGACCCTTATTACTACACGCGCAGAGTCAAAGAGGTAATTCACATAAGACTTCACCCTAACAACATCAACAGGGATAGTGGAATAGAAATTCGAGAAGCGTGGATGCCCACGATTAAAAAACACAACAACAGGAGAGCCGTGCGACAGCGGACCGCTGAGGGAGCAAATCACTGAGTGAACAGCAAGGATCGAAATGCACCAATCAGAGCTGTTGAAAAAAACTAATCACAGCAGAGCATCATGCTTTATAAGATCACGCATGACCAGTCAACCTCATCGCCTGAAGAAGACAAGCAGTATGCAGTCGAAACGTAGTGATCTACATCACACGTGACTACATCGTGAGACAAACGAAAAACTTAGCTCTTATAGCTATTCACCACGATGAATAACCACAACCTTTTCTACGATATTACAAAGTTACCTACAAATCGCTAGGAAATAACTCAGTACAGTCTTATTACAGGGCCGTAGCTAGCATGAGGCAAGACGAGGCAATTGATTTTGGCCCAAGGTTGACTTTTCTGAAGAAAAATGCCACGGGAAATGCTTAAAGGAGCATTGCTGAGCCTCTACATTTCACAGTTTTCTGGGGGAGCATGCAGCCAGGCCCATCTAGCGGCTCGCGCCTCCGGCGCTCGAAACTTGCCTCGTCTTGTTTTGGAGTCTAGCTACGGCCCTTATTAGTTGTATTTAAGTGTGGACAGTCTGTTTTCGCACTTGTTACAGTTTTTGATAGACAAATAACGTAGGCTGAAAATATACGTTTTCAAAGGAGAGAAGTTATTGACGGCGGAAATGGAAATTGTTTTTACCGAGCTGTTGCTCTTTGGAAGAATGAAACAAGCGATGAGAAAGACGAGGAGATCAGTAGGTTGAGTTCCAGGTTGTTTCAGAAAAATCCAAAGGTTTTTAAGCTTCCACTCCTCGCTATTTTCAAGTACAAACACAGTCATGGCTTCCTCAACACTAAAATTTTTTACAGTAATTTCTTCAGCTGATTTAACTGTCTAATTATCATAATTTACTGTTACTGCACAAGTTCTCTCAATGTTACGCTCAGTAGACAACGCATCCGACGGAATCGTCTTTAGGGATCTTGTTTAGTATGAATCTATTAGCGTTCTATCATTAATTCATTAATTCTATAAATTCTAATAATTCTATTCTATCATTAATTTTACATTAATTCTAAATTAAGAAAGCTACTCGCTATCTACTTATAAAAATAGATTCCATGTTGTCGTTTGTCTGTTCAGTCAGAACACGAATAAAGTAATTAATACAGATGACGATAGATGTCACAGGAACAAAAAAAATATCTCACCACATTATGAAGTCTACGATCTTTTACCCATCTGACGCACCAATATGTAATCTGTTTGTCTAAAAGTTTGGTCAATGGTAACAGATCATAAGCAACAGCCAATCAAAATAGGTGTATAGCTCAATAAACAATCCGTGATAGATAGTGAGAAAAGTGAGTGACGTAGCAGTGTACGAGTGAAAACAACATGAAATGAAAATAAAATTAAAGCCTGTTTTTGCAAATTTGAACGACTAGTAGATTTCTGCTGTAACTACGTTGTTCGCTCTAGATTTATTTGTGTGTTAGTTGATTTCGGCGTCACCCACATCAACTATCACGCCATATGCATAGAAATCTCGAGCCTATACTTTGGACATTTGAACATTGAAGATATCAAATATTGTAAATGGACATTCTGTAAATTAAAGCACAGGGTGCACACCTCAAACCAACAGGTTGAGCAAAATTTTGCGATTTCTCAGTGGCGAGCGAAAAAACTATTTTCCAGAGCCCATGACTACGGCAATAGAACAATTTCTCGAAAAAGCATCAGCAAAATCACCCTTCTTTGCTGTAAACAAATTCCCTCAATTGCTTATTAGAAGACGAATAATGATCTCGCACATATTCCTCCATTTTGAGTTTTTTTTAACTGTTTCCTTCATTTCGTTCAAAATCCTTGGCAAATGTTGCTGTGCCACTGCGCTTGCCACACGGTTTATACGATTCATTGCCTTCCTTATTACCGGTTTCCCACCAAGTTGCAGATGGATTAGTTGATTTGTGGAATTCCTTGTTACGCGGATGTTTTCTTCAAGCACTTGCCGTGACTGACGTGAAAAGGATAACAAGTCTATAATTGTGATTTCGCCTGCAAAATGAATATGGTCGTTAACTATTTCTAAGAAAAGATGATCAAAGTTATTATAATGCTTGGGTTAAGATTGCCTTTGATGGGAAAAGTGACAGTGACGCAAAAAGTTGTCAATATGCACTGTATTACAAATTTACGACGATAGAGATTGCTTATCGCTCAGAAACACTCTACAAATGGCAACGATTTTTAAGGCAGGAAAAGTTCTCCTCGGATCATGAATCGTAATCTCTGGAACGTCTTCGAAAGTTTTGATTTTTACCCAACCAATGATCAAAGCCAATTCCATGTGTGTCTTGATTCAGGATAATGGGAGATGAGAAGGAAACACAACAAATCTAATCTTCTTTTCTTTGTCTCAGATAACTTTAATTCATTAAAATTACACCTTGTTTTCTCACTAAAATGAAATAACACTGACTAATTTTTATTTACGTGGGATTTAATTACATCATCATCTCTCCGATTTACTTTTTGACATATTAATATAATAAAACGGTATACATCGTTATCTTCCATAGGAAGTACCTAGTTGACGTTACAATTATTTCTTTTACTTTTCGTCCTACTCGGATTTGGTTTTTCCAGCAGATCTTAATTACAAGTTATTCCTTTAATTTCCTTTAAATCAGTGATAAGTGTTTCTACTTGTCCATAAAATTCGTCCAACATAAGTTTGATGTGTAGCAGTACATCTTGAGAAGTTTGTGTTACTGGAGGACGATCCCATGGTTTGTTGACAGTGCCATTCCCCCGTTGGGTACCTTGCGGTGTATTGTTGTTCCCTCGTCCTTGCTGTTGATTTAATTACAATAAAACAAGTTTAGAATACCAGTCGAAATGTAGCTACCCCTTAGTTTGAGAAAGAGGATGTATGTATGATGGAGCATTCCACGGAAATACAAAAAAACACTTACAATGATTTTCACGATTTTTTGCAGATGATTTATGAGTGCTTTGGTGTGTTTTTTCATAGATCTAAGTTCGTTGGTAACCAGTCCTTCGGCCCCTTGGAGGCGTTTCAGTTGTTTCATCAAATATTTCATTGCTGCCACAAATGTTTTCAATATGCGAAAGTTTACTCTGAGAATTTCCTTAGGCTGAAAAATGAGAAAAAAATCATTAAAAATTAAAAAAAACGGGACAATTAGATCCATATCTTTTGAGGATGCCTCACTGTGACATTCTTCAGTTATTCAGTTAATTAAGTTCATTAGCAAAGTCGCCTACAATAAATTATCGTAACCACTATATCGAAAGATATCTTCACGCATGACAGCGGCGTTCACTGACCTACAAAGCAATTCTGAAGGACAAAAAAAGTAAATGAGAAACTGCTGCATAAGTGTTTACCGAATGTGCTGTTTTATTGAACCTTCCGAGATGTACGATGAAGTCTACATTGGATTCCTTGTAAGGGTCTGTCGGCCATTGTCTTTCCTTTAAGGCAATTCAGCATAATTAGAACAACACGTACAAAAACTGAAAAACAGATCACCGTTGCTTTGTGAATGTTAAAGTAAATATCAGTATGTTTCAATTGAAAATCCAGACATCATAAAAGTTATAAAAAGATATAATTGAACATGGTAGGCAAAACTTACAATCGTGCTGCTGAGGACAGTGATTTTATTCGCTAGAAATTGAGAGAGAAATAAAGCGTTTGAGAGCAGAACTTCGGCGTCCTTTTGGCATGGCCATGACTGGGAAGGACGCTTAAATGGTAAACATGTCGCTACTGCAAAGATACAGCCAACGGGAAAACTTACTGCAGTTATCACTAGGAAAGAAAACATAGGAACCGTTAATAAAATACAAATATACAATGGCGAAACTTTCTTTCTTGTTCAACTGGGCTGCATAGTTATACAAGGAATAGTATTAAACGGAATTAAAACTAAAAAAAAATAATAATAATCGGAGTTTTTAAAAACTAACCCCTGCTCGAATATTTGAAAAAAATCATTTTTACTGAATGATATCACTCAAATTCTATATTTTAATAACTGACTCAGAATGGAATCCTTCTCAGAGAAAGTACCGGAAAAGGGAATTTAGACAAAATTTCGAATCTTACCTTTCATTTACTAGAACTTAGCCGACGATTTTTCTAACAACAATCGATATCCTAGACTGCCTGAATTGGGATCCAGAGAAAAATTTGAGCTCTCTTAAAGAAAAGAATGTGACTCATGTTTTCAGATTTAGCAGCAAGGCTGGAAAAGTCCGCGAGGATTGTCCCGTGTGCAACATTCATTTCCGTTACACCTGCTGCATGGGTACATCCGGTTACGTTACTCACGCCACACGAGTGGGGTAAAAAAATGTATTTTTAAAAGTTTAAGGGAGTAAAAAGCAATTAGGTGGGAAGAGGCGCTCATATTTTTCCTTTAATATTTATATGGGGAATTTTTTTAACGGTATTGTTAGTTTTTCTCCCACCTGACATCAAGCTGACGAGACACTTTCTATGTCATTTTAGTTTTGCTTATTTTACAAAAAGGGAGATCTCATAAGATTTTATTCGAAATCAATCGAAGAAGATGTTTTAAGAAAGATACCTCGAGGAAAAATAAAATTTCAGACAGAGAGAGTAAGAGATAGACAGAGACAGAGAAAGAATGACAGGGAGATAGAGATAGAGAGTTGAAACAAACGGATTTATTTTGGACTAAAACTGGTCCAGAAGTATGATGAGAATCTTCATAAGTGTGGTATCGTTGTTAGACTTATATCCACTTTTCTTTCGACGAGAAAATGTACATGTAGGCAACGTGAAAAATGAATGCGAAATATTTTCTGAAATTTTCATAGGCACATTCAATTTCAGTAATTGCGCCTTTTTTATCTTGGGTAGCTTTCTAAACTTGTCTTTGGGCATATTCACCAATGACGAGTTAACGAGAACTGAAACCGAGAGGAGTTGTGGTCGAAATTGCTCTAGCACCTCCAGTATCTATAACCTATTTGACCACATGCTCCAACAAAAATATTTCCCGTCCTCGCTCTAATTTTCCGGAATTAATTACCACTTCATTTTGTTGGCGTGCTACATCAGGACCAAAAGTAAATTATGATATAAAATAGAAAAAAAAAGGTTTTATTAGTTGGCATGTTTGGTAAAGAATTGGGCAATAAAATAGATAAACTTGCAAGACAAAATAACAAGTTCTCTTCAGAGATAGAGCGTTAGATGAAAATTTTTAAACCCTCCAAATTCCCAAACACATTTAACACATCGACACCTCAGCAGCTTTAATAAGACACTGGGAAATTTAATTTTGGAGTGACAACCACGATCATTTTTTTGAGACGAAACTAATTCCGCTGCGATAAAAGTTATTTTGATGTTACAAAAATGAGGAAAGGAAAAACATCATTTAATTAACAAAAGGAACATTTTTCAGTTGACATGCGTCGGATTTGTGTTACCAAGGGAGCTGGGAAGTATGTAATTGTCACGAAAAATTCATAGCTTTTCTCGGAAAGACTTTTCCTAGAAATATGATGCACCTGTCTATCTCAGTGCTGAAGACCGAAAAAAGAAAATTTCAAATTGATTTCGTTGGGGGCGTCAAACTCAACACGATTGAAACGTATTTCTTAAAAATATCAATCAACACATCGATTTTATCTTAAAGAAAACATCATTAATAGCCTCTACTACCTCGAAACAGTAGCGAAAGAAACAAATGATTTCTCTGGGGAACTCCCGTGGAATATTTATACAACTGATGTCTCTTGACATGTCATCAGGCAAACAAGGAAGCATAGACAGGGGGCATTTTATTATTTGGCGAGGAAGAAGTCGGGATTATCGTGGTAGAGGGAAATTTATGGTAAGCAGAACACAGAAAACAGATGTTTTACTTGGTTGAACTGAGTTGATGTAGGATTTGCAGGTACCAGTATATTCAGTTGTGTATAATTTCAACAATCGCATTGGCGGCGGTTTTTTGACGCTAGAAAAGCATCTGTTCTGGAAGCAAACGATTATTCCGGAAGGGACGGACTTCGACTCATATTCTTAATTCGAATCTTATTCTCAATTCGACTCATATTCTTAATTCGACTCATATATTCCTAAACGGATTAGCTTGGGCTGGTGAAATGGAAAAATGTTTTGAACTAAGGAATTGAATTCATTCCGTAAATATAAGCTGTCATAGATGTAGTTCGATGTACCAATTTATGTATAGTAGGAAATATTGCAGCCTGAAGGCTTCGGTTCTGATTTGGTTGCAGATATCTGTCATTTCTCTCATGTTATTAACCCGCCGGTTGGACTGAACGGAAGTTTAGACATGAACAGAAGGGATTAATTTTGGAAAGAGATTCACAATCGTTTTACTTCTGATTCTATAGCAACACAAAAAATGGATTACAAGTACATTTATTTGATCGGAGAAGAGTTGAATTCACTCAACAACACTTGTACCTATAATCACTGTTATATACAGGTTGGTCTGTGAACACATAAACACGCTTTTTTCATTGTGGACTCAAAATTTTTAACATTAGCATAAAACTGCGAAACCGAGATATAAGCCAAAAGATTTACAACTCAGTGATATAATGTAAATTACATCAATTTCTGAGCCAGAAATAGTACCTGCTATGCACAAAATGATACAATACTCATAGTCCCTCTCTATCTCTTTCCAGATCGTTCCCACGTGAAGGTAGACCC
This sequence comes from Pocillopora damicornis, assembly GCF_964200805.1. Taxonomy (NCBI): domain Eukaryota; kingdom Metazoa; phylum Cnidaria; class Anthozoa; order Scleractinia; family Pocilloporidae; genus Pocillopora; species Pocillopora damicornis. Next base: position 24,152,833 of record NC_142671.1, read on the forward strand.
TGCTAACTAGAGATATAGGTGTCCATTGTAAGCAGTTTGTTAGGTTACTTTGTCAATCTGAGCCTCTAACCGTTCTTTGCTGATTTTTTATTGATATTGCTACTAAGATTTGAAACTAAGAACTGATATTTTGTCATAAAAAAGAAAAGACGGAAAATGCAACCGCAAGTAAAGCTGAATCACTTGCATGAATTCCTGCTGCATTCGGTTATTTAACTTCACTTTTAGACTGAAGTTGAAGTTATAAATTCAACCAAATGTAACATTGGAGATCAATTCTGTAAATTTATTTATTTAAAGGAGAAAATAATTTCTAATAAATTAAGTACCATGAGAAATCGAACCTCAGACCTTCGGATCCACTCTCTACAACTGAGACACGGAGACTCTATGATGAGGTAGACTGTTACTCTGTTTACACTTAGTTTTCAGAAACTTATTAAAATCAACGTCAATATCAAGAAGGCTCGAATATAAGTCATTCAAAACCAGCGACACGCGAAGTGCTACGCTTTGAATTGTGGGTGCGGTAGAATTCAGGAGTCCAGTTGAGTTCTGGGAAGTGATCTTAGAGGTGTGCATGGACATGACTGCTGAGACATGGCTTCCACTTATCACAGATCCCACAGCTGCTTTTGCGTTTGGGGAGAGCCCTGCAAGGAGAGATACTACCACAGAGAAGCTTCCTTCGTTAAGTTTTAATTATCAGGGCATTCCTCTCAGGACATATTCAATTTTTTGAATAATTTCTTAAAACTGAACTAGTGAGCAGCACTCTGCGAACAGTGGTTGTTAAAATTCTTCATTTTCTGACGCGTTTCGTCTAACTGTTGCAGACTTCTTCAGGGAGTTTTACAAGTTAACACTAAACGCCTATATTTATAAGCCAGAGTTATTGGCTATGAGGGGGCCAATGATCATTAAGGCTTTGCCGAACATACGAACAGGAACTGGCGAAGTCATTTTTTTTTTGGCAAGGTGAGAAAATATTTGGGAGCCACAGCTTTTGCTAAAAATCGTGGCCTCGAAATATTTTTCTCGGTCAGGATATAAAAGGTTTATACACATCTAGTATTGAAAAGATTGGAGGAGATTGCTGAGCAAAGAAGACCTGTAATCTGCTTCTATTCAGCGGTTGTGTTAAAGAGAACGAAAATTAGGCAACTGTCCGCTGGTCAGCTGGCGTGAGCCATTGCTTGGACTAAACAAAACGTTAAAATGACATGAGAGAAATTGAAGAAACAAAACTGAACATGGAAAAAAATCAGTCATAGTGTATTTAGTTTAATGACAAAACTTACCCTCCCAGTCATTTAATCAATTGATCGGGTCACTGAAGGATCCATCGACTGATCAATCGATCTGTCATTAATGAAGAGTACCAAATTTGGAGCCAGTTGGCCCAAGTCGTGCGGTAAATCTATCAATCAGGTAGATTCTCTTAGCAAGAAACTAATTCATCGTTCAATCTATCTAGTTGACAGCTCCCCGCTCAATTCGTGAGCAACCCGTCAACTTAAAACTTGTGTTCTTGAGTGGAAAATGAAGAATTGATTAAATTAAGAATTTATTTTCTTTATGAGGAAGTTGACTCATAAGGAAGTGAATGATTAAGTGACTGATTGACTTATGTACTGAATGATTGCCAACTGACTGACTTACAAATTGACTGACACACCCACTGACTGACTCACTGAACACTGTTTTACTGTCTGAATGCAAAAGGCCTAAATGGTTAATTGCTGAAGGATCTAATGAAACCCTGAGTTACTTCTTGACTCAAGGCATTCCCTACTAACTGACCGATTTATTGAAACTAGACTAAGGTATGAAACAAAATAACAGACTTACTAAATTCACATACGACCTATAAACGTCTCCTCCGAGTATCACTGACATCGGTAACTAGATGTTTTATTAAACCTCGGGCTGTTTTGCTGACTTCACAATGAGTAGAATAATTATCAATAGGTGCACCATGCGATAAGGATAACAGAATCATCATAGCTACGACTGCATGTCGTGTTACAAATCCTAAAACTAAGAACGAATGCATATCATTCGGCTCAGTCGGTTACCGAATCAGAAAAAAATTAGTGTATTCTCACGGAAAATTGACTTAAAGTCGAAACAACACACGAGAAGTTGTAAATCGCAGTTTGAAGAGTTGTAAAATAATTTGCTAGTTCTCACGCCGCGCCACTTTGACGATGAAAAAGGGTATCTCACCTGTCATCTCTCTTTTTCTGATTCTAACTTGAGAAGGCTTGCCTCTATCTTGCGTTTAGTCCAAACTAGGTGACTCTTTCTTCTAGAGTCTCTTAGATTATCGTGAACGGCTTTTATACAGTGTCATTATGGTCATTTTTTAAATGTGGCACCAATTACATAAGTGTGTTCCTGTAAATATGGTTCATGTGCTGAAATATCCTCATAGACTAATCAGATATAGCAACTAAAGTAGCGATCTCAGTAAGAGCGATCCAGGGCATTTCGCATCGGAATAAAGTTTTCCCTCAAACTTTGCCCAATAATCTATCTTTGGTAGCAAGTAAATAAAACCACATTGGTTTTGAAATGCGTTTTTGGTCTGGTCTGGACTTGAGCAATATCAACCAAGAAAGAAAGAGTACTTTTGACCAATTTCAAAAAGCTGTCTAACGAGTATTTTTGAATAAATTATGACGAACCTCTGAATGAGCGAATATCAAAATTGAAATGCTTTTTGTAAACCTTACATATCACACAGTTTAAGAATACAAAAGATCTTTTGCTGCATGCGGTTTGATACGATGACCGGGCTTTTTAACTTTTGAAATTTTCGATGTCGCAAGCGGTCAAAAAAGAGCCTTTTGCAGCTTTGACTATTGAGAGCTCTACAAATTTTATTTTAACGTATTTCCGGAAACTAATGTGGTTCTATTTACTTGCCACCAAAGATAGATTTTTGGGCAAAGTTTAAGGGAAAATCTTGTTCCGATGCGAAGTGCCTGGACCGCACTTACAGAGATCGCCACTTAATCTTCACTCCAACAAGTTTTACCAACAACAACACTGGTAAAAATTCAAAAGCTATGTTTTGATAAAATCGCATCAACTGAACACTAAGCTCAGTGGAGTTAAAAGACTAAAACGTCGCTTTGTGTCGTTTTTTTGGAAAAAAAGAGGAACTTACAATTCCATAAGTCTTGGTTAAACTTAATTTTCGAAGCGTAAACTTAACAAACGCTTTGCGTCATGTTTCAGTGCTAGGGGTTTTCTGAATCGGTTCCGTTGTAGGCATTAAATTATTAATCAGACGCTTGCCAATTACGGGAACAAGAGGTGTTACATTTTCGATTATAATTGTGCGGGTGACAGATCTGCTTTTACAATTCCCAAAGAAGAAAAGATTAAAAAAGAAAATAGCTATTTTGATACACTTTTGTACCTTTAGATTTAAGTCTAACGGACAAAATTTCATTCAGGAAGATGTGAACTTGTGTTATTCGTACAAAGACTTGTTTTTATAATCGGATGAGGAAATTGAAAGGTAAGTTTTTCCTGTAGAAATTGTAACAACATAAAAATTCAGGGAAATTTGGCAAATAAGAACAGCAACGATAGAAAAATTCATCAATTATGAAGAACAGAACTTCGTCGCAATGAAATTGATCGATCGAGACACCAATTGGGGATGTTTTCCAAGAAAGGCCGTTTTGCTTCTGTATGTCAAATCGATAAGTTTATTTCCAAGAGGTGGTAACAATATCAGTGACATGTTTGGAAACCGATCCCTGGCATGACAGCACAGGAACATAATCTCATGTGAAAAGTTAGTATTTGCTTGTTGTTTCACACCCCTATATTTACATTATAAGTTTGTGCGATAAGCCGTCTCTCTGTTTTAACGTCACTGAAAAAAGTAAAACAAAAGAAAAAAACAGAAAAAAATAATAGGTGGGAGTTTTTTTTCGGCTGTAACATCAAGTCACATCAAATCATATGAAGTTTTCACAGTGCGCTTAACTGGGGACGTTGAGTTTCGGTCACCTTAAGAATCACAGAGGGACAGCTTTTTCAGATGGTGTGTAATGTTTCCATATTCACACTTGACCAGTACGTAACATATAACTCTTCAGCAAGGGTAGCACACATTTCACACTCAACGTTCATGTATTCCTATCGATCGTCTCCTATGTTTTCACTTCCATGAATGAAGAGTTTCAGTGAACCCGCTCGTTTTCAGAACCTCTTTGTTCATCCAAACAGCAACTATTAGATATATTTTGTAACATTTTGCTAATGACACTGAAGTATGTTCATCAAGTATTATTCGCGTTAACTGTAGAAGCATTTTAGGCGTGCTTGTAGGAATGATGAATCCTTAGGGGCTGTTAAGCTATTTAAGATTTTGTAAGTTACACAAGAGCCACTCGAAGGCATCTCTTTCAACTTTGCTATTGGGTTTATTCGCCGCTGAATTTTCTCTATGATGATGTAACGCTCGCCGTATCCTGCATCAATAAACGAGATACCCGCTCCTGATGCTGTGTTTGTGTTAATTGATAATAAGATTAGTTCCTAAATACTTTATAACCGTTTCAGGGTAATAAGAGTATAAAAAAAATTTACCTATGGCACAGTGACTGATCATGTGGCTCAACAAAGATGAGGCAAGATTTAATACCGGCGACTGGTTGGGGTTAAGTTGTTTTCACTGTGTAGCATGAAAATGAAACAAAGTGTAGTGTCTTGACTTGTGAAAATCAAGTATTATTCTGTTTGTCATTGCTCTGATGAAAAGGTTTAGATTCCTCCTCAGGTAACGTTGAGATCTTTATGTTAAAAATTCAGATTGATCCTCGAAATTCGCGCCATGATCCAGCATTGACGTAGAGTATTGCTATGATTAATTATTACAACACTCTTCACCGGTTTCAGAACAGATGCGCATTCCATCTATCGAGACACAGGAAACAGCTTCTTCGCCGTTGTGATCACTAACTTTATCGTACATAAACGCTTCCCAGCACAAAAAATCGCCGATCAGACCTGACCAGTGTTAATTCTCTCACTCTCTCCTACTATCGCTCAGCAGCAAATGTGATTGCCTTGGAGAACTGTTGAAATTGGACCTTCCCAAACATCAAATCAGAATTAATCACCGTCTTTTTTTCTTATCTTTTGTCGATCAATGCCACTGCCATCAGCAAATGTTTTCCGCATTAAACCAGCCTGTTATGAAGCCCCTCAGACTGTTATACTTTTTCTCGGGGGTTAACAATTTTTCGCGATCTGCGCGATCTGTAATATATTGGCAAGAACTAAAATTCCTAGATAGTGCCTGATAGATGTTGTGAGTGAATAACCATTTCGATGACAAGGACGAGTTTTCGGTGACATAAGTAAAAACCAGACTCCAGCCTCCATAGAACACACTTTTTTCTCTTTTTTTGGGTTAGACTAGTGTTGAACAGTATTTAATATTTGCGAACTGACGAAAAAGGCATCAAAAGCGGCGGTACAGTGTCATCTAGAGTTGTGAACAATCTATAAGATAGACATCGAGAACTTCAGTTTATTGACATTTTAAAATACCACAAACTTTGGTGACTTCAGAAATTCGTGTTCTGAAAACTTCACTCTAACCGCTGGTGTCGCAGTTGTTGTAACTGTGCGACGAGAAAGACTCCCAGGAACAGAAATAAGGCTCCCTTGTTACCCATACCGGTTCAAGATGCCTTTGATCGCCTGGCCTGCGATATCATTGGGCCGTTTCCGCCCTCAAAGTTAGGAAACAGATATGTTGTGGTTTTCTCTGAATATTTGACGAAATGGGTGGAAGCATTCCCTGTTTCTTCCATTGAGGCTTCCGTCATAGCCCACTCACTGGTAGATGAGATTTTTGCTCGTCATGGTGCTCCAAGGACTCTCTTGTCCGATCGTGGAAGCAACTCCCTGTAATCCATTGTAACGGAAGTGTGTCGCTTACTTAACGCTAAAAAGGTCCATACTACGGCCTACCACCCTCAGACGGATGGGCTTGTTGAACGTTTCAACAACACCCTCGCAGAAGCTATATCACCTGGATTGGGACATTTATATTGCTGCAATTTTATTCGCCTATCGCACGTCTCCTTGCGTCTCCACAGGCGATACCCCTTTCTATTTGTTGTATGGTCGCCAACCGCGTTTGGCACCTGATGTGAGTTTATTGCCACCTTCTCAACTCTCTTCATCGGTTGAAGAACATCGTGCACGCATCGTAAGTCAATTAGAGACAGCTCAGTCAATGACACGATCAAACACCGCTAGAACTCCACGAGCGAAGCGTGGTTTAAGCAAGAAACTCCTATCTAAATGGAATGGACCATTTCGCATCTGCAGAAAGTTTTCATCGGTACACCATCAAGTTCGAACATGTGACAATCGCCTGGTGGCTACCACCGTCCATGCCAACCGTTTGAAGCATTTTTATGATCATGCGGACCGCCCGATTTTACCTCCTGCAGAAGATAATCTTGATGATTTACCCTTTGACACCTCAGTGCTGCACGCAAACTACTAACGACGCTAATGCTGTACCTGACAAAGATGTAAGTACGTCTGTTAATTCAACTCCTGTTGATTCTCCAGATTTGCTCAACGAACCGGATGTTCACCGAACTGAAAAGATTCTCAAGTCACGAAGACGAAATGGCAAGATACAATACCTGGTTAAATAGTCCAACTACCCTTCATCTGAAAACACGTGGGAACCCGAAGAAAATATTTTGGATTTACGACTTCTGGAAGAGTTCGACAAAAAGTCTAAGTAAAACATTACTAATATTACCACTTACTTTATTTATCTTATCGACTGTAGCTGTACATGCACAGGCAGATCGAAACTCCTTTTCCATTGACTATAATCTTAATGGTAAGCGGGTGACCTATTATCCTGAGTCACTAAAGATTTCTCATAATCCACTCTCAGTTGTGTTCTATAAAAATACCAAATTGTTTGACCTTTTCGTTTATTTGCGAGCACCGGATATGGGCACTGATTTCACCATTAATAATACTTGCAACAAGGATGCTTCAGAATTTTTTAACCAATTGTTAGAACAGATCCCTGCATATCAAAAAGCTATGCAACTACTTTTGTCCATGCATAGCTATACTTCATTGATCGAATGCGACTCTTATTTGCGCAGATACTACCAATATTCCACCGGGTTTAGTTCGACAATGACTTGACTTGCCTCTAAAACACTGAGACAGCATAAGCGCGACAGAATGCCAATGGTTTTTAGAAACGGAGCAAGATCGCAAACGAGGAGCAAGGCGAAGACGTTCGACGCTTTGAGTTTGTTCTGCCGGAGTCTTAGGGATTCCGCAGTTTTTCTATACCAAAATACTCGGAAAGACTTGTGAAAAGAATAACGTATTTGGCCTAGCCCAGAGGTCTTGAGGTCACTAACTTGAGGTTATTAAGCTCAAATCTACCATTACTTCACGCAACAAAGTGGCATAGGCTGAGTCACATGATTCCGTGATTTCTTACTTTGTGAAACGCCAAACTTTGGAGTATCAAGGTTTTGAACGAGTTAAATCTGGTGCGGAAAAATGCCAACTTCTAATTCCTGTTGTTCAGGTTATTAAGATCATTATCATAAGATCATAAGACCCGGAAGAAGCGCTAAAATTTCCTTTAAAACATGTGCAGCAACATTTTCACCTCGCTAGATTTTTACATTTTCAACTTACAAACTTAAAACTTACTAAAGAGTCTTGTTCATCTTACCGTGTACGTCAACGTTCTGGATGTTAGACAGACCAAACATTGTGATGATGCAACCAGAAAATTGATGGATCTTGCCAATGGCGGTGGAGTGCAGAGAATCTCTAACATAGTGCCGATCCCGTAGACGAATGGCGCGCACAGACGTATTTTCCAGCTTGACCAAGAGAAACACAAGAAAGGAGAAAGCGAAAAAGTTTGTAGGATGAACTGTATATATGTCAATTCTCAGCAGTTTTTTATTTTTCTTTAAATAAGAAACCAAATGAAAACCGATGATTAGAAGTTTTATCTACAAAACACCAAGTTAAGTTTGGATTTCTGGTTTCCAGGTATCTGCTCATACTCATATCAATTTGAGCCCATCAGAGCTTCTGATGGCGGACGAATTAAACATTTCATAAAAATAAATAGACAAACAAGTAAACAATTAATTTATAATCATTACTATTATATAATCAGGACTTATTTGCTTCCCTGCTGTGCGCCTTATCCTTCTCTATTTCTCAGTTTGTAAGTTTTCGTTATCTCAGCTTTGACAATTGTTTATTTGACGTAAATCGTTCAAGTTATTAGTTAGTTAGCGTTTCAGTTCAGGAAAAGACCCTGTGTAATCAAAATCGTTTTTTTTCGTAAAAAACATCTGTGTTAGCGTGTAGAGTGGTATGTTGCTCGCACCAGTGAGATTGCCGCATTTGGGTATGTATCTCGCACCAATGAGATTGCTGCATAAGTGTATGCATCGCACACCAATCATATCACAGCCTTGGGATAACTTGGAACAATCACAGCGTTTTGGCATTGTTTTCTTGGAAATGATGTCATGCGATCAGGGGGCCGTGCACAAAGAAAGACGTTATCTAGAAATGTTATGTTCATTTGATCGCCATATATCTTTGGTTTGGGTCTATTTGGGATACAACGAAGTTTCAGTTGGTTTTCGTTGTAAAATTACGTGGAATAATATTTTTCATGCAACTAGCTGTAGACAAATAATTTTGATTTCTCTCTGTTAAAGGAACGGCACTAAGCGTAATCTTTTTCGCAACCGTTATTGGTCTCATCACGTAACGCGCTCTCTCTCTAACGGGGAATAGATGGCGTTGTATGACGAGACCAAACAACCGCTGCAAAGGAGACAACAGTAAGTGTGGCACCGATGCATTCTATTTTTTGCTTAGAGGCATTTACACCGCAGATATAATAGACAACAAAATACCTGTGTGAGTTCAGATAAATTGAGTTTTTTGCTTTCTCCTAGGGTGAAGTGAAGTGATAGTTTTGTCCGTTTGAAAAAAAATGCTCTTTTTCTGTTATAAAAATGAAACCATTAGGTACACATAGAGCCCCATCTTAACCTGCCCAGCCGAAAAAATGATTCTTACATGCTACGCATGCCTATGTTTTGAATACAAGACAAGTTAGACCGTAATCCTCGATAAAGTAATCAAGACCTGCGAACGTTGGTAGGCAAAATAACTTGTTTTGTGATAATGTCACCTCGTAGTTGTGATTTAAAGCGAAATTTATTGCTTGTTTTACCTTTCTCTTGGTTCTTTTAATTGTCACGTGCTCGTTTCCAAGTTTGACATTATTCTTTAAGCTATAATCACACAATACATAGGTAATTTCTTCACGTTATGATTTTAGTTGACCGCTTCGATATAATAATGCCCCAAGGAGTAGGAAAAGAAATAAAGAAAAGATCCTATACTGGTTTGGTGTTTATCACATGCGCGTGTATCAACCCGGAAATCGAGTTTCAATTCTAGCCTCACGGATATCCTTTAGCTTAGAAAGTTTTCAAATGATAGCGCTATGTTTTCATGCTTTCTACTCGATTCATTCGAACTTCAGGAAATGGTTTGTCTCACAGAACATAGAGCCAATTTCTCTTCGCTCAACATCTAAAGGCGTCCTCAATGCTCGGGTTGTAATGAACATGCTTGCAATATGATAATTTCCTAATGCTGTAAACTGAAGAATCAATCTCTGAAATCGATATTCATCACATATTGCAAGAAGCGTCCAAACTGGGAACATGTAATTGAACGGGGTCCTGGTAATTAAACGGGGTCCTGACCTTATAAGCACGCAGGTAAGCACATGGTTAGCGTAAATAATTGTTGTTTACAGTTTTCGAATTCAAGAGCAGTTTTTGAGAGTCCGTTTCTGTAACCTTCCTGGATATTTCCTGTTGAATTCATCGAGGTATAATCTCGGAATTTGAAAAGCGATTATGAACGACAAATTTGTATCGGCACCATTGTTTAGGGAAGTCTTGTCGACACATAAACAGTTTACAGTTCATGAACCATTTCGGTAATCTGCTTGGATATCTCTTTTAAATTTTATCAGTAATTAAGCACGGTTTATCCGTACATGTAGCACAAGTGAAGCACATTTTGAAGTTTCATACGATTTTAGGAAACTATACTCAAATGACTCTCGATAAATTGGCCTGGCATAACTTGTTGATTATTTCATTATCATGTTGCCCCAAAATCCCAGCTTATGACTCTGGAAGTACTATACTTGATATATTTGATACACAAGCACCCTTCAAGGAGGAAGGTTGGTATAAAATTTCTTTTACGACCGTATATTGCACCCGGTTTACATATATAGATAATTGCTTGACCCTTTAACTCCCAAGATCTCATTATCAATTTTCTTTACTGTCTGCTATACAGTTCTTGCAATGTTACTTTGGAGAATTTCGTATTGGATTAACTGTAATCCCCTAAAAAATATTTTCATTAATTTTCATCACTTGTCTGCTTGATATTGTAAGGAGAAATTCTCTCTTGGTCAGTCATGGGAGTTAAAGGGTTAAAAAATACCTATCATAGCTGAATTCAGAAGCATACACTTGTAGGTAATATACTTCTGCTTTATTTTATTGTAAGGAGTTTCTTTTTATGTAACATGAATCTATTCTTTTAATTTCCTCCTTAACCTGCCTGCAAATAATTAAATTTTATGTTTTAATTCAAGATAGTTCATATAATACTGTTTAATAATACTTCATCAATACTAGTTCATATAATATGCTTCTAAATTTTTAATTTTATTGCCCTGGTTTTTTTCACAAAGCCTCTTTTATATCTCTATGCGCCAGCTAATGATTAAATCTCAGTGAATACATATGCCATATTTTAGAAGTTTTTTTAAATTTCATCTTTAAGCTTTTGGCATTCACTATTTTAAAATTCATGAATGGCATTCCTTTTTCATCCTTGCACGAATAACGTACACTAGTCACGGTAACGACTTCCTTTCATTAAACTTCGATCTCGGACAAACATATGGGTACGGGCATGTCAGTATTAAAGAAGAAAAAAATTTCAATTTTTCACACAAAAGGTGACGGCAATCCCATAGTTCCAAGGCAAGGGAGGTAAAGAAAAATGAACTCAGCACAATTCTGCTGTTGAAGCGAATACTTCTTCCGAGGTTAGAATCCTCTCGCCTCTTATTTTATAAGATTTAATGTCGTCATCATCACTCGGGGAATCGTACTCTAATATTCCATCTTCTTCTTCGCCTCCTTTCCCGCTGTTTTCTTGCTGCTCCTCGACGTCAGAGCGTCTGAGGCTAACCGGTTCGACCGGCTGAATTTCTCTCTGATAGAGGTACGACGGGGAAGTTTTAGCTCTTGCCATCGTTGTTTCCTGTCTGACGGAGCGCTGACGTACTGCTACAACGACTGTTAATGCCTAGTGCCTTATCTTTGGTATGCTCTGTGGTGCCATCGGCATAGGTGATAACCGTTGAATTGCTGGTATGACCGACAGGATGATGGCATGTTCGGGTACAGGATACCAAGAATTTGGATCTGTACAATGGTACGCCGCTCAATGGGTTGTCCTCATTAAGTCTTCTCTAGCTGCATTTCCAAAGTTTCTTGGGCAATATAACACGGTGAAAAGTTCATCTCTGTTATGCACAATCGAGTGTCATGCAAAGGCAACAGGATAAGAACATAATATCGGTATATTCTGAGACTTCCTGGAGGTTTCTCAAGGCTGGTAGGCATTTCGATTGACGCAGTAGTCTTAATGCCACGTTACCCTGTGAGCCATTGAGAAATTTTGGTAAATTGGCAACTCGCTTCTGATATAATTTTCATTCCCGCGCAATAACTGAAGAGTGTCGCTGAGCAGCCCAACCGCCTCTTGAATGCTAGAGAGTTTTGGTTGCCGTCGCAATTAACATTCATAACAAAGATTCATTTAATATTAAATGTTTCGAGAACTTTCTTCATTTTTCTTCAATACCATTTACTGTTTATCAGGAGCACATTTAAAAGAAGCGAATATAAAAAAAATTCAACTTTTGATTCAGGTAATTATTTGAAAATGTGAGTAACATTTTATTTTTTCAAACATAACAGGATGAGCAAGCTGAAGATAGCCTCAAAAAGGAGTGAACTTGACTGTAACAATAAGGTGACTAATTTGGAAACTTGAGCACCTGGTAAATACACCTTGGCTTGCAATGTGGATTACAGTTTGCTGAGGTAATTGGAATGTCACTACCCATGCAAGAACCTTCCACATGACTTGTACAGTCATATGCTATGAGATAACTTTAAAAAAGGCATTTGTGTTGGTAGAACTATTATAAATACAGAACCACCAAGTGACAAAATTGGTGATTTCCTGTGAACACGAATGTTTGGAAGAAGTAATGGTGGTAATTGACCCTATTTTTACATAGGGTTTGATGATTATAATGTGTATCTTTCAGCTTTCAAACTTTCAACTTTGTATTACTTGTAACTGTTTATCATATCTATTTCTCTGTACCTCAAAAGTTGAAGCAGGTGAGTCTATAACCTGACTTCCTTTGTTTGGAATTGTGAGATTATATAATTTTGCTGTGTAAGTAACCACAGTGTAAAATGTTATAATTATTTTTTAAATTGCATTAAATATTCTTACTTAAGCTTTCTCATACCCGAACTAAACATTGACATAAGCAGTTGGTCACAAGATATATAAGAGTTTCAAAGGGTGGGAATCTGGAAAAGCAAGGATCTTCCTTTAAGTAGGACTGAAATTAGTGGGGACCCTCCTATTTTAATTCATAGACCTGCCTCCTCCCTCTTAATGTTTAAGATGAAGAGAACATTTTTTATATTTTGACGCATGAAAGTTATATTAATTGATGTCCACATAATGCACAAAGCAATAATATAAATGTCTTAGCTTTATAGGTTGAAAAATTAAAATAAGAGAGTTGTGCAGACCATGTCTTACTTTTTATCCTCCTCTGGATATTTCTTTTGCATATTATCAGTACAAACCTGGTCTAATTTGTACATGAATGTGGTTGTTCCAAGTAGGCCTTAACCCCTAAGAGTGGCTGGCATCTAATTTCTCACCCTTGAATCTCACATTAAAGTCATGAGAATGAAGAAAGTGATCACCAACTAAAGAAGCTTGTGATTGTTGAACAAATTCTCCTTGTGGGCACCTTTGGAAATGTACAGAGAACAGCAAAGAGAAAATGCATAATGAAGATAAGGTGTAAAGGGTTAACATCCATGTAATTAAAATAATTACATGAAATCTAGCAGATGTATGGCACATTATTTTTTCCTCTGATCCTGCTAACATTTTATTATGTGTAGGGATTGGTATTGACTATAAAATTATAGTCAAATCAAAGTTCTGTGCATAGCCTATGCACCAAATTTATGTACTAAGATATTGTATCCTCCTTGAAACCAATTTTATCACAATAAGAATGAGTTACCAAGCACAGGTATGGCTTTCATGATGATAGTTTCCAGGTTTGAAAAAAGTCACTGCCTTATAAAATCCTCAGTTCCTTTGCTCTGACAGCCCAACCTCATCAAAAAACATTGGCAACAGGAGCAATTAGCAAATTAATGATACAGACAAGAGAGCCTATTCCCACATGCACTCTACTCAATCCATATTATGGACATGGCATTTCAAACATGGTGTTTAGGCCACAAATTTTCAGTTTTCCTGACTAATTACTTTTTAATGATGTTTACGAGTTGTGGAAAATAGTTGGGTTGAAATATAATACAAGAACTTCCCAGTAGATAGTCAAATGAAAACTTTTACATATCAATAAAATTTATTGTTGCGTTTCGTGTTAATATGTTGCAACAACTCCACCTTCCAGTAAATTCAATAATTTGCAAACATGAAAAAATACTATCTATAACTTTTCAACGTGTATTTCCAGCTAGAGGACAATTGTGAAAGAAGAATAGCCAAAAGAGAAAAAGTTTAAAAAAATTACAGGTTCAAACACAAGTTGAAAATTACTTTTCTTTTTAATTTTCTACGCTAAACAGAGGAGGTGAAACGTTAGCGAAAAACGGTGGAGAAAGCAGTCATACCTTGAAACTTCAAGAGAAGATATGGGAGACGGAGCAACTTCAGAATACCCCGCAACTGACACGCCCTCTTTAAATCTACAGGTCCGCGGATGAATAAATATTAAACTAAGTGCTACCGTGGTCCGCAGTGTTTTACTAAAGTACTACCGCGGTCCGCAGTCCCGTAGTGGATGAATAAGTTATGGGGTAAGTGTATAATTTAAGTGCTACCGCGGTCCGCAGTCCCGTAGTGAACAAAGCAAAAAGCGGTATACTTCGTGAGGTTTATATATAGATAGTATGTAAATTATGTCGACTGCGGGACTGCTACATGTACGCCGACCCGAAGTGAATGAATAAGTATTAAACTAAGTGCTACCAACAAGGTGAACAAAGCAAAAAGCGGTATATTTCGTGAGGTTTATATATAGATAGTATGTAAATTATGTCGACTGCGGGACTGCGGTAGCAGGATTTGAAAGGGCGTGTCAGTTGCGGGGTATTCTGAAGTTTAGCCGCTTGATGTCTCAATGCGTAGTAGTTTACCGTCGTCTCTTTCAAATTTTAGCTCTTTTCCCAAACCGAAATTACGAGTCTCGTTCAACAGAATATAATTTCAATTGCTGCTGACATCATACACTTTTTCTGAAGAGGAAGTCATTCTTTATCTTCAAAATTTGCTCAAGACACTAGGAAGAATTTATGGAGGTCTCAGCCGCTTGAAGATACCGCTGACTAGCATGCACGTTGATTGCTTTGCAAGTTGTGAGAACATCGTCCCCAGGTTCGAGACCTCGTCAATTCTTCCCCCCCCCCCACCCCCCGGATTCGTTCCTAAATCCCCTTGAAGAAACTCCTCTACAGCTAGTGCTGAATAGTTTTATTACAGTTTCTATTATAATGAAGAGCTGGAAAATAAATTAATGAAAGCTCCAATTTTAGGCTTGGCTAAATCTATTAATTTATTTGTATTCTTCCCCAGCTCGCTAGATAGCTCAGTTTGAAGCCTCATGGAGATCTTCGCCATAGACGTCGACATATATCGAAACGCAAAGATCGATAGTAATGTTACACTACTTATAGGACTTTTACCTTCCAAAAGACAGATCAACAAACAATACAGCAATCTTGGAAGTCCTATACTACTGTGATTTTTATTGAGTCATGCGACAATCGTCATAATAGCCTGTAATTCGATCCTGCTTTTTTTATTCAATTTTAAGGACGTAAGATCTTTGCTACTTTCACAAAGTCCACTTGCATTACGACAATGTCAGTGTAAAAATCCTTCAGCATAGTGGATGCTTTCACAGCAACGCCATAAAGTATTATAGCTGAGGGTGCTGCCATTGTTGGGGTCTGGACAAGAATCGTAACACCACCAACTGAACTGAGGGTTGAGTTACTGACAGCGGTGGTGCTGGGGCAAAGACCTAATGTTTGACGCTGGCCAGGCTTTACAAAAGAAGGAAACAGTTTTGGTTTACCTTAAACTCAATGCAATTGCATATTTTTAGCACTCAAAGAATGAGTCGTACAAATAGCATGCTCTATGAACTTAAAACCAGGAATTTGAGCAAACATTTTGCGTGACAAGTCTTTATCGTCACAGAGTGGAAAGGCCCGTTATCTGCAAGTAATTCCTTAATAGGTAATTTCAACCAAGATTTTAATTATCATACCTTTAATGCATTCAGAATTGCGTGAACAAAAATTATGGTATTTTCAACTTTCCACCTAATTTCCTGAAGCTGAAGCGTTACATCTCTCGCAACTAAAAAAGCGCTGAGTTTCCCTTTTAACGTTCTTATGAAAGGCAGAAACACTTTCAAAAACGATAGTTCACTTCTTAAGAGCTTTGAGGCTGCTAAGGAAAAACACTCAAACTAGAATTGTTGAACAGAGATCAAGCTCCGGAAGGGAAGAGCCTCTTGCTGTGAAATTTTTGCCAATTTCTCTTGGCAGTAGTGACTGACGATCAGCCGTCTCCGGGGTTTGCCTTCCCTTAATGTGTCGTGAAGAGCTTAGAATGATAAAAATGCCACCATCCACCACTTCATATCTGTGTCTCACCATTGTTTCATTCTCGGTTTTTTTTATTCCTCGTCTCCAATGTTATTATTTTTCCCTCGCCATGTAAGCAGAGAGACGAAATATTTCAAATGAAAAACGCGGAGAAAAAAGGCGATCTCAATTTAATGATGCAAAACCAGAATTTGGTTGGTGGCGATTCTCGAGCGAAAGGGTACATGCTTTATACAAATAACTAACAGGTAATTGAAACTGAGTATCGTTCCATTGGCAAAGAAGTAAATGAGTATGATATGTCTCTCACCATAGTTTTCTTCGTAGCATGTAATTGTTGGATAGTTGTAACTGTTGACCTTACGGAAGCCGTCTGGTAACTTTCTTTCAGCCATCTTTTTTCTTACAATTGAGGCAGGAAAATGTTGCAAAAATTGGTCGATTTAAAATATTTTTCACTTTGGTACTTATCCTCTTGGTAATTTGGGTACTTTCGTTATTTTGTAGAAATAACTAAGGCTGTCCCTGCACAACCCTTTTTAAACAGTTATGAAGAACACGTCAATGGTACTCCAATCCTTTGGGGTCTAGAACTGCGAAGGAGAAGATTTCCCATCCATTCCTACCTTGCCTCCGAGCCCTTAACACCAAAATATTTAATGCTGCTCTGTCCAAACGGAAAGAGGACTCGATTTTCCTTATTTTCAATTCCATTGGTTGGACTGAAATGACTCCATGGTGCGTCAGAACCTTTTTATTATGTTGAAGATATCCTTCATTGGTTCCTTCGGCTTATTGTGTTTGCTAATATCATGCATAAGGGGGAGATTAAAATTACACCATCATTGATCCCTAATGAAATATCAAGTGCATAATTCTTGGTTAAGGATGCTCACAATCGTTTCTTTTGCCTTGAGTACATCTACACTCAACTCTAGCAGCACTGGAAGCAATTTGTTTGGTTGAGCCCTCGTTTTCGTATCAAACTGGCATCTCTTCTAAGTTATTGCCGTGGTGATCAATATGGAAAAGACAGGAAACAAAACTATAAAAAAGGATGGATGAAATGATTAGGCAAGTTGTCAGTATATACCAAGAGATAGCAAACTATTTGCCACAAAAAGTCTGTAGCCAAAGCTTTACTCGGGAGAGCTGACTTTGTACCATCTTCACTCGATTCGAAGGCTGAGGAGAGGAAATATGTTTCTACTGTCTTAAAGGCAAATGGCTATACAAAAACCTTTCTTCGTAACTGCCAAAAACCAGTTACAGCTAGTAGCAATCCTAATGAAAGAGAACCAGCGACCGGTTTTGCTGTTATTCCTTACATTCAGACCTCTTGTTGCAGCGTTTAGATCACCCATGACGAAGACACTAGACGGGATTGTCGAAACGTTGGGTCTATGATTTCTAACTTCTTCGGTTCCATTCATTAAATCTGTACACCAGAGTAGCATCAAACCATGTCAGATAGCAAACTGTTTATTTATATTCTCTTATATATACTTAGTCGACTTTGAATAGAAAAATAATTTGTGTGATCGCCACCACGGAAAATATGACTGATCTGAATCAGTAAGTTTTTAGAATGGCAAGCTATTCCACATAACCTCTTCTTTTCGCATCAACTAGTTTCTTTTCTTTAGTATCAGATTTCCACTTCCGACCAGAATCAAAGTAGACCTAAAAAGAGTATATAAAGAGGATACGTTTGAGGGTTAGCTTTGGCAAAAACTCCAGTAGCTCAACTATTATAGGTAGTACCTCTATTCGTCAGTAAGATAAGGTTCCACTGAGACAAATCGAGCTAGGCAATCTCATATACTCATCATGTCTTCGTAAAGTTTTAAATTTACACCCTACTTACCTACAGGTTCTTGGTAGGGACTGAATCGGTTATTTCCCTCCGTTTTGAGAACTTTGATCCTTTAAACAGGTGAACTGAGTTCCTTTAGGCTCTTTTGTCTGAGTCAGTGGCAGTACCTTGCAGTGTGACAGTGCAAGGAAAAATATAGTGTGCGTTAGGGGATTTAAGGCAAGGACGATAATCAATCTTTCTCTGATACATCTCGTGTGTTATCTCGATACATTTAACTATTGAAGCCTTTATCTAAGAAAAAAGTACCAAATAAATTCTAGTGTCATGCTGGATTTTGCCGATAAGTTCCTCTGACTTTGCGAGCTACATTATCCTGTCTTAGTCTTAACGGCAACTTTTTTATGCCTGCACCTTATGTATTATTTACTGTAGTTTTTAATTGCCGTTATTAAGAAGCAAAACAACCTAAGGATACCGATCATGTAATAGTGTAGTTTGATCGTCCTGGTGAGAGTAGTCCGGAGAAGGACTGTTGTCGGTAGTGGTGACTGACGTCTCGACAACCCGAGCGGAAGTCATCATCAGGGTCAAGTGAAAGGTTGTTGTCAGTCGAATGTACTTAGTCCGGTTTGTGTACACTGATTGATAAGTTTTGCCGTGATGTTATTGGCTGTAAGACTCAAGTGGCGTAGGTCAGTTGTGATTGGTCTGTTTGGATCCGTTAGTGAAGTTGGGTCGTTCTGCTCGGTTCGTTTGTAATGTTAATGTCGTGGATGAGTCGTTTGTATGGTGCCGGTAGTGGTTGACACCTGTTGAGGGGAGTCTGTTCCAAGTTAGTAAACCAGCTTTTCAGGGTCAGTCGTTGAAAGTAGTTGGTGCTGTAGGTTAGGTATTGCGCAGAGTCCCGGTCAATAGTGTGGTTCGTAAGTCGGTGATGTTCAGCAATGTGATTGTTGACATCGCCTTTCCTCGTCGCTCGTTTGTGTTCAGTCAGTCTAGTTGCGAGGTTTCTGCCGGTCTCACCGATGTAGGAGGCGTGGCAGTCGGAGCAACTGATCTTATATACTGCTCCTTGTCTGTTCCTCGGTTCGTCTCTGTCTTTGATGTTAGTCAGTAACTGACGTATTGTGGTAATAGGTTTGTGAGCGACGCGGCCACTATACCATACATAAAGGGCATATCTGAGAACATCTCACGCATCCTACAACCATTCAATATCCGCGTCGCTCACAAATCTATTACCACAATACGTAGACCAATCACAACTAACCTACGCCACTTGAGTCTTACAGCCAATAACATCACGGCAAAACTGACCAATCAGTGTACACAAACCGGACTAAGTACATTCGACTGACAACAACCTTTCACTTGACTCTGATGATGACTTCCGCTCGGGTTGTCGAAACGTCAGTCACCACTACCGACAACAGTCCTTCTCAGGACTGCTATCACCCGGACGATCAAACTACACTATTACATGTTACCCCCGGGTTCAAACCATTTACCGATATCGATCATTTTGAATATTACAGATATTTCTATCATTGATCAAAGACTATGATTTATTTCTCTTTGTTTCACCCAAACTTTCTTCAGCTACTGTTTTACTTATGTTGTTCTTGAGCTTTTGAATGTTCTACATTATCACTCTAGGAAAAATTTAGAAATTTACATTGTATTTGACCATACAGACATTAAAAATTAACCGGATAACATTAATTAATAAGCTCCGTTACAAATATTCGTCAGACTGATCAGCTGTTTATACCGGATGATCGCTTGTTCTTATTAACGTGACAACAGAGTCTCTACTACTAAATGTTGACATAGTATATTCCCCTATATGAAAAAAACAAAAAAAAGTTTTCATGGAAAGTGATATTTGCCAACATTATTTATTCAAATTTGAATTTACTTCGCTCTAAGTTGAAACAATTGGCTGGCCTTTTCAACATGAAATAGTTTTCCAACGCACTGTTATAAAGAAGGACCGTCACTTAAATCAGAAATGGACAACCAGCATTTTTGAAAAATGACTCAGTATAGTAAGAATAAAACAAAACAACATCCAGTGCTAATTTATTCATTTTCATAACAATCAGAACACGTAGACATGATGACCACTGAATAAATTACTCCGTTCTTTCCAGAAAAGATGGTTTGTGTCGCAGAATACGTAGAGGATAAGTTCAGGTAATGGCCAAACGATGATTCTTGCTTCGTTCATCACATATTCCCAAAGGTGCATGCGGTGAATCACTTTTAAAGATGATTTCTTTATGCGCTTTTTCTTGTCATATAAACAGAATGTCATATAAAATAGAAAATTACTTCACTTTCGCTTAATTTTGTCCATTAAGTGGTCATATGCTATTCTTAAATGCTAGATACTTTCCCGTTAATATTACGTGCATCCTCCCTGGATTCAAATCTTGTCTTAGTTTTCTGAACATGTTACCGTCAGTTGATAACCTTTTCCCTGCCTCTTGAACATGCACTTGTTTCATTTTAGACAATGATGTTATTGATACTGGATACCAAAACACGGAGGCAAAAGAAGACAAAATGAGCCTACTCTGTTAAGAGTTCAAGTTATTTTGAAATAAGTTTTAGGGACCTTGACAGTAGAAGGATAGGGTTTATTTTTCAGGGAGCAGGTCGGGCATAGAAACTCTTTCAATTTTAAACCTTTGAGGCGACAGTTTTGCTGTTGTGTGTTTTTTTTTATTGTAGGACTGAGGCCTAGAGAAGTAAAATACATATTCGTTAATAACGATTTTCTTTTCATTGAGGAACGGTTGCAGTCAAAGAGCAACTCACGTTGTTAGGCTTGGCTAAATCTATGTATCAAGATAAAACCGCAGATAAAACCATTATTTTTAACTCTCTAAAATAATCATCCTCTGCACTGTCGCCTATTTTTGTCTATGTTTAGAGGCATTAACGAGAAATGGTAGGAGATATTCATTTTACCTTTAAAGTTGGCAACATCTAAAAAACGGCAGTTTAGTAAGCTCATGAGGAGACTTAACTTATATATGTCAATAACACGTTGTAGGTATCTGGACAATACATACAGTCGCTTCTATGAATCGCTTGCTAGCATATTCGTAATGTTTATGTCGCTTGTATTAGTTCATTTGGATCTACCGTTTAACTGTTTAAACCGCCTGACTGTTTAAACTGTCTCTGTCTTGAATACTGGATTCCAAGAATTCTTCTTGTGTATGAGAGATTTTGTCTGAACGACTTTCATAAATGCAGACATTAACCTTAGACATTCAAAGTTTTTCAAGCTGTTAACCGTGGCCAGTTCCACAAAAAAACATTGAACAAGGACAGTTGTACTTTTTAAGGCTCGAAGTATGATCGTCATCTTTTGTAAAGGGTACTATTGGAATGTGTCTCCAAAATTTCCGCGGAATAGTTATACTGGCTTCTTCATGTTGATGAAAAGCTGGGCACGTCATATATATACCTCTCTGCATGTATCTTTTCAAAACTGGGGTTTCCCAATCAGCTTCTGCTTCTTTGTTGTTACCACAAAAAAATTATAAAGACTCCAAGCAGTCCTCTGGTGAATTGAAGGAATAACAAATCGAGAATAACGGGCTACGCGCTTTAATTTCATCTTTGAGAGAGTCAAAACAGCCATAAGTTAAAGAAAGGTCATTTGCCTTGTAATTGTTTCGAGAGAAGCAGTCAACCGAATGGTAGGTGCCAGTTGATCTAACAGGTCAAAAAGATCTAATAGTGGCAGGACAGATCCAATGAATGACGAGGAGTCAGAAATATCCTCAGACAATACAAATGTGCAACGACTAAAAAGTTCTTGGCAAGAAAAAGAAAAATAATAAAACACGAAAACAAAGGAACAATGAAAATGGGACTCAGTCCAATGCCAAGATCTCCGATAATTCCATTATTGTTGCCGCCAAGAATTCGATTGGCGTATCTTTACAAATTCGAACTCTTCTTTTGTCACATTTTATCCAGACCTTTTGTTCTACGCGCATAACTTTCATCAATGTTCCGATACTTTTTCCTGAATAATTTCCTTTTGTTTATGTCGCTTGTCTTAGTTCATTAAGATCTACCGTTTAACTGTTTAAACCGCCTAACTGTTTAAACCGTCTCTATCGATCGCTTTACGTCGCTTTAAATCGTCTTTAATTTTCTAGTGGACCCGGATCTTGTACGACGTTTGTAAGTATCTTTTGCCGTCCTTCATTTTTTTTTTCCTCATTTGTCAATTTCTTTAACCATAATCGTGATAACTTATGACTTGTAATTTTTTTATAGCGACTGCTTCCATTTGAATGACTTCACTTCGTTTCGTTTGGCCATTTTGGAAGTGAAGTTGGACATGTAACGATATTTTTGGCTATCACAAGTACAACCCTGTTAATTGGAATCTCCATAATAACGAACTACCCATTGTACAAAGCTAGAAAAAGGCGTAGGCTATCGCATAAAGGTCAAACTATTCTCTAAAGCCATTATAAAGTTATGAAGGACTACCTCAGAGCTTACCTGGAACATTCACCGCACCGAGTTGTTCTCCATGACGGCACCAATGGCCTTAAACATAAAAACCTTTGCAAGATGCCAAATCGTTCGTAGACAAATCGAAAACTCGTCCGATGCCACCTTCGCTATATCTGAGCTTACTTGTAGAAGTGATGAATTAAATGGAGCAGAGCTAGAAAAAAGCGAATAAACATCTAAAGAGCTACTGCCGTCAGAATTGCTGGTTTTCACGTGACGTCACTAAATTTCAGACTTCAGAACTATTGATCCTCCTGAGATTTTACTTTCATGATGTATTAGAGCAGCTAAAAACTAATATTCAGACAAATTTTCACTCCAAATGGGTTCTTGGTTTAGTGATAGACTACTCTTGAATTTCTAAGCTTTTGCGTGACGTGGCCTTTACATGACGAGCGAGAGAGCTGTTATGTTGGTTTAAAAGGTGACTTATTTAGGGAAATTCAGCTATCTGAACAGTTCTTGTATTAGAATAAAGTATTATTGTTATGTTTATGAGTTCTTAGAGAGATAAATTCACGCTTTTGTAGCAAAACTCAGTGACAGATGTTTCTGCTGGTTTCCGGCCGCCATGTTGGTGCCCATCTAGGTGGGCACCAGCATGGCGGCTCCATACAAATCTCTATAAATTTGGGAAAAACGTTTCTCCTCATATCTTCCGTAAGAAAAATTGCTGTGACCTGAATCTTGGCGAGAGTCTTTACATATCTAGCTTCTTTCTATTTCCAGATTCTAGACTAAATCGATTGAACGGTTTTTATTTTTTATTTTGATCTATTTTGAATGGCGTGACACTGAAAACCAGCAATAGATGGAAACGTATTCAGCGCCAAAAAAACACAGAGAATGGTCTAAACAAGGGAGGACTGTATCTTAATTTCAAAGGTAATTTGGAACATTTTTAATAACTTTCAAACAACCAATCGTCGAAATTGCACACTTTCCACGAATTTCGTGCCTACTCAGTGCACCACAAGCAACGCTGAATCCCGTACACTAAATGAAAGTGGTAAAGAACCTACATCATTATTGCCATCTTAACGTGGTTTTCAATTAGCCTTTTCGACTTTTTGATTATTAATAAATTAACTACTCATACAGAAGAGCTTAGAATTTTTCTGGCACCAAGTGAAATAGATATATCATCGATTAGTGAGCAGAACTACTAGTAATCTCGACGAGACTGTAAAAGACAACGAGCCCCCTTCTTGGGCTACGATTTAGTTCGATGTCAGAGATCAACAAGCGATGGACGAGAAGTCTAACTTATGTTGGGCACAACAAACTCGAAGTTCCATCACTGTACAGAACCTATTATAAAAATGTAACGACTTTGTACTTTTCATTGTTTCAATCTTGTTTCAAATTTGTACCTAATCGTACATTGTACATAATCTTAAATATATATATATTGATAAGATTACCAAGCCTATGTACCTAAAGCCTCGCATTGTGATAAACTGAAGTTCACAATGATCGTAAAAATTTACAAGGCTCGCCAAAGCTTTTAGAGTAATTGTTTAAAACAAGGACCTATATCTTTTAGCGAGTTAAAAGTGGGGGCATATTAATTTCCAGTGAAACAGATTTACGCTCAGCTTCTCGAGTCCCAATCAAACCCGATAACCCTTGAAATTATTTGGTTCCACCTTGTGGGGCTGCCAACAGGTTTCAAACGATGCGAGGGGTCTGGGAATTAATTTTTCATAAAGGTACGATCAGCAGGCGACGTGCGTTGTTTTGAGGTTAGTGTAGTAATAATAGTAATGTAGGCACAATGTAGGTAACATCCTTTCGATGAATTTCTGGCTGATTTTGCCAAATAAAAGTTTAAGTTCTTAACTCGGAGGATGGGCTATTTTTGATGGAAAAGTTAGCATCTTTCAAAACTGTTAGAGGCTTGTTCACATAGAATGTTAAACATAATCACTGCTTTTACACCTCTGATCTTGTTAGTCTTGTGCTTCGGTTAATTGTCAACTTGGGAAACATCTAACTAAAAAATTTGATACCGGTAGGGTTTTAGCTGGTGACAAAAGGGTCGTAATGAAGCAGGGACGACCTCACGCGGACGAAGATCTTGAAGCGAAAATCATATCGAGTGAGATCGGATGCTTCGGTTCCCTCCTGTTTGCAGTGTTTGTGGCCGAAGGCGAAGCTTGTGGAAAATACGAACACTTGGTGAGCCAAACGTGGTGAGTCATCTTATATTTGATTTATCCAAATTTTTATTCCTACAAACATTCAAATAGCCCTTTTTACAGTTCCCAGCGCCATATTGGAAATGTAACCGCGCACACGTGATAACGAGGCTGGGGTTGACTCGCGTTAAATCTCTGTGAGCGCTTCGTACGTGAGCAGTAAAACTGTTCGATTTTTAAGGAAAATGGATGGTCCTATCCGAAATCTCGATAAAGCTAATTTTTCTCCCACAAAGAAAGGAAAGCAGTGTGCCGCTTTTGGTTATTCAAATACATTTTATGGCCCCAATGGTTTGCCTACGAGCTTTCACTTCAAGTTTATGCACGGAGGCATGTATTTTTGCCAAGTATTTATCGTTCTATACTTATCTTGTTCTCTGTGAATTATGGATGAGGGTAACTATTGTTGCAAAATAAGTACAAATTTTCTAGCAGGTACCTGAATTGTTTTAAGTTCAGTAGAGTTTTTTTTTTTATTTCGGCAGCAAGTGAAGATGTTCATTGCTAATCACCTGTTTACTACATGGCTTGCCTAAAACACTCCCAGCAAAGAAACTCTTGGAAAGTAATTGCTTTTAATAAAATAACCAACACTCTATCTTCAGAGTTTTCACTTATTATGTTAGACCCAGAAAACTGACTCAAATTTGGTAGCAATTGTGACAAAAGCAGTTTTCAGTAGTTGTTGTTTTTGTTTTTTATGATAGCATAGTAATCCACTATGGATGCCACATGGAACTCTCAAAAAATATTTTTTGTGCTTTATGTATCAATCAATTTGATGCTTCAGATTGAAAAAAAGAAAAAGTGAGTTTCGCCAACTGAAAGAGTTCTTGACATAGATGAACTATGACACTAAATTTTAATATTCACAAAATTATCCTCATAATAAAAAGTTTGATAGAAGTCTCACAAAAAAAAATTTCCCATACACTTCAATGGTCTGAAAGATTCTCTTTCAAACAAATCTTATGGTAACTATAACGGAATAAAATAAATATCTTGATTCGGATATATTTCTCAAACTTTTAAGTATCTTCTTTACATCTCAAAATTATATCATAACATTGGTTAACACAATGCAATAAGAACTAGTTTAGCAAACCTTTGTGTCAGAAGGCCTCTAAGTGCTAAGAATGGGAATATCAATTCACTGAATGTTTATCACCGATGGAAAATTAAATGTGTGTAAAGGACTAGCATTGTTGAGATCAGTAGCTGAGAGGAAGCATTTCTGTTCTCTTCCTTTAACCCTTAAATACCCAAGATCTGATTGTCAATTCTCCCTTCTAGTTGCTACACATTTACTTGTAAATAAGTTATAAGAATTTGATGTAAGATCAAGATAACTTCTGCCTGATAAGTTTCAGTATTAACGTTATCTGTTTGCTGGATAGTGTTTAGAGAAGTTACATGAATCAGTCACTTCTGTGAGTTTTTAAATTGTCTAATATTTTGGTCTAATTCTTTCAATGGTGTCTTGCCACCTAACAAATTACCATGAGTCACGAACTGAAATGGTTTTCAATGTATCATGAGCATAAGTTGTCCTGAACCAGATGGGTATGAAAATATTATTACATCTGTTAGTTTCAGTTTTCCTCATGGGTTGATAGAAACAAGGGTTATAATCAAATGGTTCTACAGGCTCTATTGTATAGTTTCCTGTAAGATAAAACGTACAAATGGCAAACTAAAAGACATCTTGGTGAACAAAATGGGAACAACTTTTACTGAAGAATATGGTACAACAACAAGTACCACATCAACAACAGCATCAATAACAAATCTCCTCTACCTAAAGAGCTGCAGTCGTTGCCTCACTTTCTAAGCCATCCTGAACAGCTTCTGTGGTACTTCCTGTGATGCGTTCCTCTCAACATGATGTGGCAATATTCTTGTGAAACAACGTGGTAATCGTAAAGCTGACTGAAATTCATCTCAGGTAAATTATGGAGATTACTCACCCATCCAAGGGCTGAAATGCTTACCATAGTTACTTTGTATCTGGAGTCGCTCTGGTTTTGTTCTAGGTCCTGGACATCTGTAAGAAGTTCTTGGTTTTCTCCACTACTCGATGGAAGGACGTGTTGCATCAGCAAAGCATAAACTTTCAACACTAAGTCGGCTCTAACTCAGCCTGTTGATTTTAAATTAGATTTTAGAATCTCCCTGGGATCTTTTGCTTCAAGTTTCTGGATGTCATCTAATGATGAAATTTCCATATTGTTGTGTTAAAGAACTATTTTGAAGGGAGAAATTGCAGTGAAAAGTGCATTAGATTGTGAAATGTCAGCAGATCAGCTGTATGAAAGAACCGTTGGGTCAACCCCAGTGTATCGTGTATGCGCGGTTACTAATCCAATATGGTGCTAGGAACTGTAAAAAGGTCTATTCTTGACATAACACATACATCTGTGCTAGGTTAATACATAAGCGACCAAATTACACGAATGATGAAAATATTCTCACTGCAGTTAAGTGGATGCCATTTGATTATTTTTATAAATTCCGTCTTTAAACTATTACTTACAAGGTATTTTATAACTTAGACTTAGAAGAAATAAATTCCCTAGTTGTTAAGAGTATACATATTCTCTATAATGTATTATTCTCAGATAAATCTGCACTCAAAAGACTGTCGTAATGAAGAAATCAGCATCCATAGAAGTGAAGTTTGTAATTGAGATTATAGACACCTCAAGCTGAAAAACAAACTTTTGATCTCATGAAACAGGTATAAAAGGGAAGCAGATGTATCACAAAAAGAACATTTATGATAATGATCTAAGTGGATATGAGAAACATTTTTTGCTTTTAAAGGTAGAAGATGGTCTAAAGAAAGAGTTTGCTGTGGAGCTCCCCATGCCCCAGACATGACCAGCAAGATCAAATTTTTCCTCAAATTTTCAGAAATTGAGAGAACCTATACAAACCAAAATACTATCTTTCAATGAGGAACTGCTTACCAATCTCAAGGGGATTTATAGTACATACAAATCACAACAGTTAATATAAAATGTAAAAATTGCTATGATACAATTTAAAAAATAATTAAGACTGTATGTTAGTACTCTTATTGGTGTCTACTGAGACAAGGAAAGAGGATAGCAATTTTTGTACAACAAGTATTTACTTCACTTAATGGCTTGTTGATACAATATGCATATCATGAACTTGTTTGTTACAAGACCATATGGTTTCTGTTTTAACTCAAGCGGTCAGGCCTGTAACCACCAAAATTTTCCAACCAAGGCACTATTCAAAAGATGTGCTAGGATTTAATTTTACAATAGAATTTGGGGTTTGGACAATAGCCAACACTATCAATCAAATATTGGACATGTAAATTACCTTCTTTTTTTAATTGGATTGTAAAGGAGGCAGCAATTACTTTCAGGATCATTATTTCATACTCTTTGTGTGATTGCATATTTTACCTAAGGTGTCACATGGAAACACTCAGTCCAGTAGAAAGTACAAGTCTAACTTATCTTAAGTGTTGCCAAAGGATCAGGGAAATACAAACTAATTGAATGTAAGGGTGATTCTTCTGTGGCCTTTAGCATCCCAATGTAAGAATTAGATGGAGAATGGTGGATATGTTCGGAAAGAACTGTTCATCGCAGCAAGCCACAGATTTTATGAGAGTTGTTCCTCTGCCATGGTTATGTCATGGGACGTCGTTCCAATGGGTAACCCGTGAACCCAAATGATTCTACAGACAAAAAGAAAACATTTTGTAATGCTTGCAGTGAGAAAGAAAACTGATGTATAACCTAACATGGCACACTATAGCGATTCATAACCATGCAAATTTTCAAACTGCATTTTGGTTGGCTACAGAAAAAAATGATCACATCGCTGACTCCTATCAAACACCAAAGGCTCACCTCTTGCTCAAACATCTGGGACATGGGGAGCTCCACAGCAAACTCTTTCTTTAGATCATCTTCCTCAGGGGTTAGTTTCCTGACATTTGCAGGAACAAGCAGTGTACCTTGTAGTGCACCTTTCTGACCCTGGGTGTATCATTCATTCATATGCTTGGTTACCTGATCCAGGAAGGGGCAGTAATAATTCAACCTTTAAAAACAAAAAAAATATGTTTTTCACAGCCACTTAGAATTAGTGAATCATAGAAAAGGATATATTAAAACACACAAACACACACACATGAAAATATACATGCTCTCTTTTGGCAGGAAACACATACCCATAGTAGTTAGAAGTTGATTGAGTATTTGCATGAGCCTGATGCATTTTTGGCTTCTGTGTGTGCTTTCATCAGATCTTATGTTGTTGACTGAAGGAGGACAGAAAAAGGTCTTGTATACCCCAATATGTGCTGAGTTAGGACTGCTGAAATAATTACCTAAGCTAAACTTTTCCATGGCATGAAGAAAGCTAGAGGTGTCATTTGAAGACCTGCCTGTGGATTGTGTCCACTTCAGCAACTGTGTCATAGATCTTCAGGTAGTTTGCTAACAGCATGCCAATAGAATCTGTGCAGGCTGGTTGTTAATAAGCTTTCTTCATGCTCCTCTCTTTGGCAGTCAGACAAAAAGCCATCCACTTCCGAAGTAGTGACTAATATCTCCCTATGAAACATAGTTTGATGCTACTCTGGTTTGCAGATTTAATGAATGTAACCGAAGAAGTTACAATTCCCTTTCTCTTAGCAGAACATGAAAAGAAGGTCAGCTGTTGAAATGTTGTCACAAAGTTCCTGATTTCTTGTACTTTATTGCAGATGGCAACAATGACAAGGTTCAAGCAGTGACTTGAGCAGTGGATCAAGTATCTTGCATTAGGATAGTGCCTTGTTATCCTTGCTTGGACACCTGTGCATGCCCCACTATGTTAGAAGCGCCATCAAACCCCATTCCCAGTAGTCAATCAAGATGGATCCCCCACTGGCTGAGGTTCTCAAGAAGTGATTCAGTTATTGTTGCTGAAGCAGTGGCAGGTAAATCCACAAAATCAAGAGACAATTCATGTGCAGCAATTTCATTTGCTGCAGACCTTTTTAACAAATGGTATGCAAACTGCCATCTGTTCTGTCATCGATACGTCAGATGACTTATCTGCTATGATACTGACAAACTTTGATTTATTTAATTTGGAGATTAAAGCACTGGGAATACTATTACTGATATGGTCAATCATTTCATTCTGGATTTGAGGAGATAAGTACCATGCATTTTTAGGGGTTGTGGACAGGTGCATCAACAGGTTTTCATTGTATTTTGCTGACCAATTGCCAAAAAATTCAAAATGGATATTTTCTCTTCTAGTAGAGCTATCCCAGCTCCCACAAATTCTTAATTGTGAAACTGTAAGCAAGGTTGTTGTGTAAAGCACTTCAACCACAAGAATGAGGATGTTTTCTAGAACTCAACCATTTATTTTTGTACATTTCTCAACTTCAAAGGCGTGTAAATCACATGACTTGAATATCACTCAAGCAATGGCACACAATGCCTACAAACAAGACAAAAAATATTAAAGCTAAACAAAATGTCGTTCAGTTGCGACAGAAATTTTCAATCCTATTACAAATAGGCTTTTGGTAAGTCTTCAATTTGACCATTTGCACCATGACTTGCAGAACAAAAAGCTAAGGAATTCAACAAAAAAGCTGCATTAAATTCCCCATGAGTCTTGTATAAGTGTCTCATTTGATTTGAGTTTTTGAGTGGAAAAAGACCAGATTTACATAATGTTGCCTTAACTTTGATAGAATTCTTAGCTGGAGAAAGATCTGATAGGTAAAATGGAGTTATTAAGCACACAATATGTGCACAATATTACATTGCAGCCAATAAGCTGAATTGTGTGAAATTAACAGCGATTTTTTTAAAAATTTAACACTATGCATAATCTTTAAACTTTTCATGATCAAATTTGAAGTATAAGATCTAAGCTAATACATATCTTAGTTACTAAATACTTCTTTTATGTAAAGCTGATATTTATGACAAGTTGAGATTAGAAATTTGCTTTTCTACACATACATGTAGTCCCAAGTGTTACGTATTCTATTGCTCTGTGGAGATCCTCAAAGTCACTTCAGCTCCTTGAGGATGCCAAGCCTTCTAAATAGCACTTCAGTTAGTATTATTTCTCTCTTCACGAAATACTCCTTGTCAAGATATCATAGAGACAACCTTAAACTCTACGTGCAGCGCCCCAAATGTGACCTACCGTGCTCTTCCTTCTTTCATCAAGCTTGTATATTATGGAATAACTTACCTGCATTCTTAAAAAGCACACTTAACATTGAATCCTTTAAATGAACTCTCAAAGCAAAATGTGACATTTTAGATAATATCTCCTTCAATGGAATTCAGGGATCAAAGAAAGACACTGCAAACTATATTTGTTGAAACTTCTGATTTTGCCTTACTTTATTTACTGTAATTAAATTTAATTAGCTTCTTTAGTTTGTAAATATTATCTTTCACTTAATTTTTCAGATATTAGTTTTTAGGTCCACATCTGCTTTTTGGCTGCCATTTTTAATGACCTACATGCAAATAAAGTATGTTATGTTATGTAGATGGTATAAAAGGGCATCTTTTTCTTTCAATTCTTGTGAGCCGTCTTTGGAAAGTTTGATTGTTCCCTGGTCTGTACTTTGGTTGGTGCTTGAGTGGTACCATTAACCTTGGCATTTAATACAGACACATGAAGTCTCTCCCAGGGGGAATTTAGTTAACGAAAAGGAGCACTAGACAAAGAAAGGGCCAATCCCCACTTACAGACAAAATTGCAATTGTCCATGACAAAATCCAAGGACAAATTTTGTGGTGACAATTTTTCTTTTGTCTATTGCATCCGCATTGACAAGGTTGAAGTCTTCAAATTGTGCTAACATTGTCAATATTATATTTCATTATAATTTATTCAATTCTGGTGCACGCCAAAACATAGACTTTGTCAGGTAGGATAATGGAGTACATTCAAATTTGGTTACTTGTTGCATTCCTCTGTCTTGTAAATATTGATCAGATGGCGAATGAAATACTCCTTATGGTGTGCATGTTGTTGAGGCATCAATATCTTCGAAATCAAGAGGCCCTTGTTACGATTGAATACTGTCAAAGACAGAGATGCTGGGCACATTGACACAACCCATACTTTTGGAAACTTCCAAAAAGTCTTGGTTTGAGACTCACTACAATGACCAAAGGATTCCTGGGGATTATTTCAGAAAGCAACTATGAATGAACAGATGTACCTTTGATATTTTGTTGAATGTCTTGCAGCTGGCTGTAACTTGTGGAATGATTGCATGACTGCATTGCTCCAGAAAAAGTTCTCGTACTTGGTTTGTACTGTCTAAATCACAGCAACTCGTACTAAAGTATTGGACTGGTTTTCAACGTTAAAAGGTAGACTGTTCTAGAAGCAGTACGAGATGTTGTGGAAGCCCTTTTCAACCTCAGGAATGATCACATAAAGTTTCCCATCATAAAGGCAGAAACACAGCATTGCATAGAGACATTTCAAGATGTTTCTGATTTCTCAAACATTGTTGGTGCAATTGATGGATCCCACATAAGAATAGCTGCCCCTCCAGATGGTGCTGTGGACTATTTCAGTCACTACCAAAAACACGACTTCATCGTTCAAGCTACTGTCGATGGCAGGAAACACTTCCTTGACTTTGCATCTGGCTTTCCAAGCAGTATGCATGATGCGAGAGTTCTACAAAATAATACAATATTTGATCTTGCAGAGCACGATCAGATTCTGACAGGTGATTCTGTGTAAATTGGGGATAATGATATCAAACCCCATCTAGGTGGAGACAGCGCATACCCACTTGCCTCTTGGCTTCAAAAACCATTTCCTGAAGCAATGAGAGATCCAGAGGAAATAGCTTTCAATAAAGCTTTGTTGGGTGTCAGGGTGGCTGTAGAGTGAGCTTTTGGGATGCTAAAAAAGCACTGGTGTATACTGGGGAAATGGCTGGATAGTAAGATTTCATTTGCCAATGAAATCCCTGTTGCTTGTGCAGTCCTTCACAACTTTTGTCTGCTGAATCAAGACGAATGGAATCATGATGAAAATGATGACCCTCAAGCTCAAGGACATGAAAGCAACAACAATGATGTTATAAGGGATGGGGATGACGTTCGAAGTGTGTCAAGAGAGTACATTGCAAATGCGTGACTGAACAACTTGTAATTGATATTCTTTCTTTGCAATTATGAAAATGTAATTTATGAGTCCAAAAAATTCATACCCTTACGATTTCAATGAACTATTTTAAAAAAAACCAAAAAAATCGAGAGTTAAGTTATGATTACTTACTATTGCTGTTGTGTTCTTAATTTTTTACTTTTACAAAACGATTGAAATTACAATAAATTTAATCAAAGCATGTAATCCATGACCCGTTCTTCACTCTAAAATTATTTTAATAAATCAAGTCTGATCATTTGAAATGGAACTCAAATATATTCCTATGATTGTAAACGATCAAAAAGACGAAACTGTTTTGTAATATTGTAAACTGAATCAAACCATATTACAGTAATCACAACAGTTTCCTTACTCGAAAATGATATTAATAAAGTAAAAGCAATGTAATAAAATAAAATCATCAGACTTAACAGTCCATTGATAAAAAGGTAAACTGCTAGGCATTTATTTTTTATCCTTTATGGCTTCCAGAAGAGAGCCCATGAAGGATGCCATCATTTCTAATTGTTTGCTGTGGTTCTGCTGCAAATGAATAAGCTTTATGCCTTGCTTTTCTATGGATTCTAGGCTTTTCTTGATGGAAATTGCCTCTTCCTCTCTGGTGTCTTCGGTTGGCACTGTCCTCTTTGTTGTGGGCTTCCTTTCTTTCCAGCACTGTTTGCTGGGACTGGCCAGATTGACTTCAGCATCAGAGATTTCATTGCTGGTCCCACTGGTGCCACTAGTAGCAATGCTACTTTCTGGAGGACTTGGTGTTCAGCTCGTGCTTGGCTGTGAGCCATCATGATCACTTGGAGGGTTTGCACTCGGAGAAGATGGAGAAGTGGTGCTTGTCGTAGAAAACACTTTTAACTATGTGACCTCTTGTGTGACTCTTGCTCCATGACTTTGTGTCTTTATATTTGTCAATCAGATACTTGATCTTTTGCTAGCATTTTTCGGCTGTCTTTTTGGTGCCAAAGTTCATTTCAATCTCATCGCAGATTTCAAGCTAAACTTTCCTTGCATCCTTGCTTTCTAGATGGTCATGTTTTTTAGCCCAGAGATCAACCAGAAAACTTTGCTCCTTGTTTGTCCACTCTTCATAGCTAGCCTTTCCTTTCCCTTCTCCTTTAGTGCCGCTTCCAGTCGTTTGGGCTTGTGATTGTGTTTGTGACTCTGTATGTTTAATGACTTCTTCTGCTTCTACTTTGTCGAATGGAAACTGAAGTGTTTGAAAAATTGCTCCATTCTCCAAAAATCTCCCTGCAACATGTGGATGGCTGAGCTGGTCATTGTAAAGGGGACAATCCAGCGCCTTACAGAATTCGGTTTTTCAGAAGAATAGCTTGCCATTGGGTTTAAATTTCAACCATAAGGATTCATTTTGTCCTCTGTGAAAATCTTAAAATCTAGTTTCGCAACACGAGAAACAACTGAGATGCTAAATTTATATGGTTAAAAGTGGTTATGACATATGAATGACAGGATAAACGAAATTTTGTCTAATTAAATGATTGTGTCTAGTTTTTACCTGGGAGAAATTTTGTTGGTGGTAAGTTTGAAGATTAGTCTGCTTCGGCCAAAATTTGTCAAGTTGCCACAAACCATCTGCGCTTGTAGATGGTTGGTGATGACAGAAATTTTGTTGAAACGAACAACTTTTTTTGTTAATGCAGATCGGCCCACAAGCATAAACTTGTATGCCTGACTTGCATTTGTTGTATTAGGCAGGTTTCACAGATGATATCTTCTCTACTTTAATTTCTCATCTGCATGCTTGGTCTAAATTAGATATGCTTTACTTGTTGGTTGACTTGAAGGTTCTTTGCCTTTGTCTTTTTCCCGTATCCATGGATAGACAGTAGTTTATTTCTTCTCCTAGAAGTCTAATCTGAGTTAATTTACAATTAAAGAGGATGGACACTAATAACAATAATTATCAAGAAAGTATAGAATGATTTACGACTAAAACTTACTTTATTACATGCTT
Organism: Pocillopora damicornis; assembly: GCF_964200805.1. Taxonomy (NCBI): domain Eukaryota; kingdom Metazoa; phylum Cnidaria; class Anthozoa; order Scleractinia; family Pocilloporidae; genus Pocillopora; species Pocillopora damicornis. The sequence goes on from NC_142671.1 coordinate 24,187,744, forward strand.
TAAAAATTAGCAAGCATACAAACTAGTGAAAAATAAAATGTTTGGGTAAAAATACATGTATTTGGGCACTGAAACTAAACCAGGGAATTGATGCACTGATTTCAGTCCTGTATAATACCATGTGCACACCATTCCTAGAGCTTTGTTTCACTTAATGTCTTGAAGGTGGAGTGCAACAATTCCAAAAAGACCTTGGGCAGACAGTTATTCCTTTTATAGGTCAACATTCTTGTTACTAGATCTTGTTGTCACTTACACCAGGAGTTCTTGTCAGGAGGACAAACTCTGTGTTACTTTGCTGAATCTTCAGCTTGGATAGAGTGGTATAAGATAGTGATAATATTCTTTTTCACGGTGTAAACAGCTACATTTATTTCTATTAGATGGACTTGGGTTGATAGAATGTTCTGTGTAATGTCTAGACCATGGTATCTCTGAATCTGCTTTATTTGTGTGTTGAGGAGGTGGTGAGGTCCTCCAACTGGCTTTTTCATGTGAAAAACACTTATCTTAAGGAAATCAGTGTACATTAAAAACACTGAACAGGCAAAAAGCAAAGAAAAAATTTTCAATATAGAAAGTAACCTAAATCAGAGCAAAAATAAATCAACAACTATGTATTTAATGTCTTACGCCTGCAGTCAAACAGAAACTGTACAAAGTTAAAAAAATTGCTGAAAACTTTTCAGAACAATGGAAGTTGACCACATGTTACACATAACTTATTAAGTAATAGATCTCACCTTCCTCACACTCGTGTGGGCTGGAGATAGTTGAGGAAAACTTTGTGAGATTTTTTAGTCTATATCTTTACTTTTTTTCATCAAGCTTGTTGATGCACTGATTGGTTAATCCATGACAGATTCAAAGAAAGATGACCTTCTTGATGTACCAGTTGTTGCATAATAATAATAATTGCACTTCACAGTTTCAATGTTAGGGGATCAAAATCTTCTTTGTTGTCTTCTGTTGTCTTCTGCTGTTCTCTTCTATGCAAAGTTTGTGCAGCTTGGGAAGGATGTGTCTCCAAACAGACGAACCATCATCTGGTATTCATCTGGTTGATTGTTGAGATTTCTGTCTGGTCACCACAAGAGACTCAGAGCTTTGCAGTCACTTGGCCAGATGAATACCTGGTGAAACAATGCTTCCACATCAGACATTAAGGCTACTTAATCCTCTCTGAATCTGGTTACCACACCAACAAGAGAGTCAGTGAGGTCTGGCCCCCAAAAGAGCTGGTCATTCATTGAGGTGCCATTATGCTTGGCTGAACAATTGAAGGCTCTCACTTTACCAGGCTTCCGCGGGTTGAACACAAGGTGATGAGGGAGACACCAGTGGGTTCCTAGAGGGCCAGGGCCTTGACTATTCACCTTTTTGGCGTAATCTTTAGATAGCAGATTGTCCATAAACCCTTTGTATTTTTGATGGATGAGTGGTTCTCCTAGCAGTCGCCTTTTCAACTGGAGGAGTTGATGCTTTGCTAGTGTTCTGTAGGCATGGCAGGTGGAACTTCCAGGGTAAAGCTATTTTGTAGTGGCCGTTATTTAGTTTAACTGTTTTTTCCATGATGTTCAGGAACCTCTGGTCATTGAGTGACAGAAGTTTTTTATTCATAGAAGGTATCGCTGAATTCTAGTTTGCAAAACTCATGAAATTCTTCATCAAGGGTCGTATTTTCTTAAACAAGGTTCGCAAGGTTCGTTTAGACATGACTGCTCTTCCCAACGGGCCGTTAAGCACCTAGCCTAACACTGTTTGAGTAGCAAAGGGACCACCATCGTCACTTGGTCTCGTTTCTTTAGGTTGTAGAGTTTTCGGTACCTCACTACCAATTAGGAGACAATTTCAGTAGCAAAAATCTCTTGACATCCTCTTGCCAGGTGATAGCATCATGGGGGATAGGCAGGCTTGGCTTAGAGTAGATCTTTGGCAGCTGCACTGTGGTTTTCTTTCTTAAATCAAAGACTTCCAAACTGACTAGGGAGCATTCAATTGGCTTGTTTTCACCATGCAGGGTTGTTAGTGACTGCCTCGTTTTAGTTCCTTTGCAGTTCAGCTTCTCCAAATGTTTTAACCCAGAGTTCAGGAATGCATATGTCTCCACCATCTTACCATGACCCTTTGCCTTGACCCAGTCTGGTAGAATTGCAAGCAATGGTTACTAAATTACTTGATGTACAGTAACTGGACTTAATTTAACCATTGTTGGCAGGGTTAAGATTTACGGATGATGGCTTGACACCTTTGCCTTGGCCCCCCATTGGGTTTTCAGTCATAGTTGAAGTGGTTGAGGCGATTGTAATTCTTCTTGGATGTAGCAAGGTGGAATGTTTACCGACACACCCTTGTACCCCATGGAAGCTTTCCTTTGGGTAGTTGCACACAATGGGACCAGCTCTCAGATAAATCTACGGTATAGTAAGTTCCTGTGACAAGAACTGAATTAACATCACGTTTCAAAACCATTAATAATAATAATAATAATAATAATAATAATGGTAATGGCTATTTCTACCGCTTAAAAATTTGTTCAGAGCTTTTATTTAAAAGCGTGATAAGCAAATAGTTCAGAGAAGTGGTTTCCTAGATATCCTAGATAAAAAATTTAAAAGATGATGATGTCATTAAAACTCGAACAATTGCAAGGCACTGGCTACATGTGAAGGGAGCTATTTGCAAAGTTGGAGGGTTTTGAATATTTCACTCTGTCATTCCAGTTTCTATGTTTGGATGTATTAACCAAATATGGCCAGTGGCTTGCCTATTGTCAAGTTTTTAAAACCCTGTTCTTGCATGACCTAATAATATCAATAACAACAAAGCTATCCATTGAAAGTAAACAATGTATTTTAAGAAAACTTCCTGGTTTTTTGTCATGTTATATCTACAGTTTAATTTACCAAAAGGTAGATAATTTTTTCAAATGTTAATTCAGCTCGCAGAGCTGAACATGTCACAAGACATCAACGATAGACCAATTTTGATATGGGAAAATTCAACAGTTAAACGAGACTTACCTGTAAGGTGAAGTTTGATTGGAATTCTACAAGTCATTGGCTGGGAGTGTAGGAGTTTCATGAGAGAGAGTGCATGAACCTGGGAGATCAATTTTCAAATTGGCGAGTAGTCACACAATATGAATGAGGGGTGAGTGGTACAGCAAATAAAAATGGTGTATTAGAGGGTGGGCACGTAACTCCCACAATCCTATCCAATGACTCGTAGAATTTCAATCAAACTTCACCTTACAGGTATGTCTTGTTTAGCTGTTGAATTCAATCATTGATCATTGGTCATTGGTCATTTCGGAGTCATGTGAGACTTCAAAGCCTGTGTGACTAGGCACCACACATAAGAAAAAAGGAGACAGTCAGTTGACAAACCCTGAAACAAGTTCTATTGCTGTCTCACACACAAATTACAAGATCTTAAGGGTTACAAGATCTCAAAAAAATTATTTTGACTGACAACAGGCAAGTTGTAGAATTTCTGGAATGTATCATAATTAGACCATTGGGCACTCTTCATAATGGTATCCAAAGGTATCTGTGCTGCCTTAGCACAGGAGGTAAAAGCTGACCTGGTGCTGTGAGCACTAAACAGACTAGTGCTAATGCCAGATTTGCTTAGTGCATTTTTAAGCCAGTTGCTAACTGTATCTGCTGAGACTGGCTTATTTGGTTTCTTGTAACTTAAAAACAGTTGAGATGTACCCTGTCTTAAGGCACTGGTCCTGTTGAAATACTCTAGCATGCAAGTAACAACACACAACCAAGGATCTGGTTTTTAAGCAACAAACTCCAGGCTGGAAATGTGCCTGCCAGGCCTGGAAGTCTTTAACAATGTTTTGATAACAAAAAAACATTTATCAGGACTTAATTTCATATCTGACACACTCAGGGAGTGCTGCCTTTGTCGTCTCTAACCTGACAAAAGAGCCAATAACATAACCAACTTGTGAGTTAAATATTTCAATGTAAGGCCCGGTTCAAACATCGAACTTTACATGTGCCGAACCTAATAGCAATTCGGGTCGACTCGAATAATTAGGTTCGGCAGTTGATTCAAATGTCGAACCTAAATATGTTGAACTTAATTGAGAAACTGAACATGACTCTACTGCGGTCAGCGGTTATTGCTTACCAAAATGGCGGAAAAAAATGTGGGAAATACAAATGCTGGAAATGAAGAGCTTGTTTTTCTTGCAAATGCGATCAAGGAGGGTAGAAAAAGGTGACTTAAGATGCAGTTGGCATTAAACAACCTTGCTGCCAGGAGAAGACAAGTTTTGAATTTGGCTTGCCTTGTATTATTGCTTATTTCCCATAGGAACGTCACAGTTCCTCGTCCAGTTCGTTTGTGTCGTCGGCTAAAAAGAAATTCTGGCTGGTGGGAAAATGTTTGCAACACCTATTCAGACGCAAGATTCAAAAAAACCTTCAGAGTATCCAGGGGGACATTTAATTTCATTCTGAGACGTATTGAACCCTTCCTTATTCGGCAAACTGTGACGGAAGAACCGATACCACCAGCGCTGAGGCTTGCTATTTGTCTGTATAGACTAAGCCGAGGAGATTATTTCTATACCATCGCCGAAATGTCTGGACTTGGCGTCTCCACAATTTCCTCAATTTGTCAGGAAGTCTGTCAAGTCTTGGTGGACCATTTATGGAACGAGAATGTGTCAAGTCACATGCCCCAAACTGAAGAAGAGTTTAAACAAAAAATTCTCGACATGGAAGAATTCTGGCAATTTCCATGCTGTTGGACAGCATTGGATGGCTGCCATATTCCTATGAAATGCCCGCCTGGAGGACTTCAGTCATGCAAAGAGTACCATAACTTTAAAAATTTCTATTCTATTGTACTGATGGCAATGGTAGACTCACATTACAGATTTGTGTGGGGTAGCTGCGGGTTTCCAGGAAATTCTCACGACACAGTTATTTTTAGATCAACCGACCTTTGGACCCGTATCCAAGAAGGCCTCATTCCAGTAATTGGAAAAACTGTAGGAGATGTTACTGTTCCACCACTTGTAGTGGGGGACTCTGCATTCCCTCTACGAACATGGTTGATGAAACCATATACTAATGCAATTCTGACCCCCAAGCAACGTTACTTTAATTACCACTTAAGCAGAGCTTGCATGGTTACAGAGGGTGCTTATGGGCAGCTCAAGGGTAGGTGGAGGGTCCTACTCCGAAAGAGTGAAAGCAGTCAAGATAATGTCCGCATAACAACATTGGCATGTATGGTTCTCCACAATATATGCATTGCACGAGGAGATGCCATTTCAAAAAAGCTTGATTTGAGTTTGGATGCAAATGGTCAAAAGAGAAATCGTGAGGAAATAAGAAAACTGTTGCAGATGAGAAATTGTTCAAGCATCAGAGATGTGTCACTGGAGGCAAATAAAGTAAGGAATGCACTATGTGAAAAACTATGGCTTGAGAAGGAAACTGGCAAAGTCTGTTAATTCAGTACTGATACATTTACTATTTTCACCAAATTATTTTCATATGATTGTATCAAGTGCAAGATTTAATTAGCCTGCAGCGCAGACAAACTAAACAGCTGCAATTTTTTCTTCACAGTGTCAATCCAGTCATAAAAAGGTTGTGAGAATTAAGGAAGTGATCAGCAAATAGACATCCCCTTGAATAATTAAAAATTCTCCCAACTAATACTAAAGGAAACAAAGAGACCAGTAAGGAGAACTTGTCCATTGACTATGCAGCTTAAATGGTAAATTGCTTTTAATTGCATTTATGTTCTGAAACAACAATGAAAGATGACTTTCATAAATTTAATATTAATAGAAAAATAAAGTTTAAACATTCAATTTTTATGTACTGCAAATATTGTTGAAAAAAAAACATTCAACATATAATTATTTTACTTCTGATATACACACATTTTCCTTGTAGTTTATTCATGTTAAATAAAACTCCTTTGATTGTTATGTATATTTTGCAATTGCCCTACAGCAGATATACCGTCTTTTCTCAATTAAAAACCCCTGGCATTTACCTTTTTGAAACATTGTGGACCTAGGGTTTATTTGACCCCCGAAGCTCGCTTGAGCTCTTTATTCATGAAGTTCTGGTTATTTCTTCATAAATTTGTATGGCTTTATAATGGGGCACGGGTAACATTTGTACAGACATAAATTGTTACATTATATCTGCACCTTGTTTAACCTCTAATAGATACTTCAGGGGTTTATTTAAAACTCCACCTTGGAGACCAGGCATTTACTGAAAGCCCGGCATTTAATCAAAAAACTACAGCACTAAAAAATGTTACTGTATCATCATTTTGCAACATATTGAACTGAAACAAACGTACAAATAAATTTATCCATATTCAACCATTTTTTTTTAATTCAAAGTGTTCAAAAGAAATCTATTCTTGCAAAAAAGAACTTAAGTTAAAACCAGTAAGAATGCTGTCCAATGCAACACAATAAATAGACCTGAGAAGAACTGTGGTCAAAGTAATAGTTATGAGCACATTATAACTAATAAGCTCTATGTCTACAATGTCTGGTATTTTCCATTGCCATAAAGGAAAGGGTTCCCATAAGAACCTTCAGACATGCTTTCCTAGGTGGTTTGTTGTGGCCCTTGAGAACCCTGCAATGATGGGTAAAACCCTGCTTCATGACAGGGAAAGCCCTGATTCCATGATTGGTAAAACCCTGTTTCCATATTGGAGGATGGAGGCACCATACTGGATGATGGAGGCAAGCCTGAATTGGCTCTATGACCAAGCATGAGTTGAAATAACTTCAACTCATGCTCTCGGGACTTTTCCATTTCGTCTTTCAGAAAGCTGATCATCTCTTTTATGGGGTCATTTCTGACAACTTCAGTGATGAGTTTCATCACTTGGGTGTTGTCAAGTTTATCTTTAGCAAATTTCTCCTTCTTTGCAGACCTTTTTGGTATATACAGGGCATCTTCGTCCCCAGCATTATCAGAAGGGTGGTCATCATGAGAACTTCCAGGGGTACATGGAGAGGACGATGATGATGGCTCTAAAGCACGTTCGGGCTGACAGGAATCCCTCGTTTTAACCACTGCAAACAAGGCATTGAACCAGCTTCCAAACCCATGGTCTTCCTGGTACCTCTTTATTCCTGTTGCAGTTTTCTGAGTTAGTGCAGCTTGTTTACACTGGCTGACACACTTTTTGAACTTGGTCCTCAGCTGGGCAATTGACATGTTGAACTTGTCACCTCTTGCTGATGCCCTGCCTTTCAGCTCATCCAAGATTTTGGCATAAATTGGACTATTTCTCTGATTCTTGGTGTTCGTAAAAATCAGTTTGGTTTTAAACTCATTGCTGTTAACAACAATGTCAATGAAATCATCAAGAACTTTCGGGCACCATTGAGGTCTTCGCCCAGGTCTTTTGCCCTTCCTGGCCTTTCCTTTCTTTACAAATAGTGACAAAGCTTTGTCCACATCTTCATTGTCATCACCCTCTTCACTTGTAACATCATCTTCATCCTCATTTGCATCAATGTTTTTGCTATAGGACAAACATTCAAACCTAGATATTAGCTTCATCAGCTTATTATAATTATGTTTCATAACCTGGGTTGGTGAAAATTAGACAACCAAATTTTACTATTTGAAACTTCCTACAATCTCCGCAGAGGAAATTATGAATATAATGATGTTAACTGAAATGATCACATGTTTTTCTTCAAAAATGTCTTTTCTCATGACCTTTCAGTAAAAAAGTAAACAAAAAAAGTTTAGGACCAAGATATCCATGGCAAACCTTAGCATTTGCTTATTAGCTCAAACTGACCAAACAAGCAAATTTAATTTGAGTGTGTAGCCCGTTTAGAACAAAAGAAGGGACATTATCAATACTTAAGCTTACGTACTTTACTTAATTCACGTCCCCTTGGGGCTTTTCAGAGAAATAATATCAGAATGACCTGAGAAGCATACCTTTTCATAGCGGGCGGCTTTGTGGACTTAACATTCAAGCTTGACTCTTGGCTTTTCTGACCCACACTGGTCTCCTCGTGATCATTGCCTTCAGTTTCTTCAAGAATCATTTTCTCTCGAAAACATGACTCGCAGTACGCTACCGAACTGCCTGCTTTCCAACCCGCTACACTTTCATCATTTTCAAATACGGAACACCGCATACAAAAGTAATTCTTACACCTCAGACACGTATATTTCGTGTTCTCGAAGCAAGAGGAACACATGTCTTCCGCTCTTCCCGCTATTTTGTTTGAAAAGATCAAAACAAGTCGTATGCGCTTGTCAAACATAAGAATCGTGCAGAACTCTGGGTAAAAATTAATTTATTTAATGTATTTGTAATGTATGCATTAGATTCAGCACATGAAACAGTTCGACGTATGAATCAAAGTTGATCTTTTGCCGTTCTATCTGACAAGCCCGGTCGAATAGAACAGCAGGTCGACCCGAATACAAATCTGCCGGACCTAATTGATTCAAACATCGAACTTTACATGTGCCGAACCTAATTATTAGGTTCGGCACATGTAAAGTTCGACGTTTGAACCGGGCCTAAGAGATTCTGGTGGATGTAAAGTTTGTAAATAACTAAGACTTGCTTGATGTCCCATGTCTCAGAATATTTAGGAAGAGTAGGTATTGATTCAAAAACCCCTTCGATGAATCTGCTCACTAAAGGATGACTTCCAAGGCTCTTACAGCCATCAATCAGAATGCAGGTTGACAAAGCACATTTAGTAGTGTTAATAGTGCTGTATTCTACACCAGTATGGTACAACTCTACTAGGAAGTTCACTCCTGTTTCTGCAGGAGCTGAAAAGGGATCCATTTTCCTTTTACTGCAGTACTGCTTCCATCTCTTAATGTAGGGTTCATACTGCTTTTTTGCATAATGACGACACCTTTTTGTAGAAGTTTTCAATTTCAGTGTAAACGATATCCATTTCAGTTTCCACGTTTGTTGTTATTGCCAGGTTTGTCAGGAAAGGGGTGACTAGAGACACCAGCCGCAAGGTTGCTAATTTTGTTCAAAGCCTTGATACTGTTGAGTTGGGACTAGAGTTCATCTCCAAATAATTTCCCAGTGATTGGAATGTGGGGCAAACACAAGGCACTATATTCCTTGTTCAAGCAAGGCCTGATTAAATCACGACGGTGCTGGGACAAACTCTGGTACTGTGACCCAACAGTGCAATAGCATCTGTACTGAAGGTCAGGAGTTCCTCCAGATTCGAGGTGATATTGGAGTTTTTTGATTTAGCAAGTGTAGTCATAATTTTGCTGGCTGAGCCAGTCAAAATAGCCCCAACTTTTGCGACTGCCTTCTGAATGGCTGCTGCGCGGAGATCTCTCTGTTTAGCCTGATGAGCAAGCTTTCATCGATTTCAGGGTTCACTGTTGCTACAGTGACCTTATCACAGTTTGATGGGCAGCCATATTTGTCAAGTTTCCCATGGTACTTCCCGTCACCAAGTTTAGCTGAGAAACGTTTGTTGACAAATTCTGTCAGTTTGGCAGTCACAGCCTCACTGTTCTTTTCTTCAGCATCATACTGACTATTGATGCCTAAAAAGCTTGTTGAGGGTCCTTGACCTTGCTTAAGCTTTTTGGTGGTGCTGACCCTTGAAGAGTACGAGTGACCTGAAGCAATGTGTTAGAATTTGCTAAGTCGGCATCATTGCTGAGCTCATCACGATGAGAAGTCGTGGTTTGTTGTCTTTTTGCATTAGTAGGTGATGCTGTGTCAGCATGCATTCTCTTCAAGGTATTTCCCATCGAGGAAATGTTTGGTTAAAATGGTCTGATTTGTGCTGACGATCATAGTGGTGAGCAAGTCGCTCAAGTTTTTAGTCTTTTCTGTGTTTTCTGCAGCTTTGGTCGATTCCATGTTGTCTCTTAAAAGGTCTTCTTCACCGTGGCAGTAATCTTTGTCTTTGTCTTTGTCTTTGTCAACATGGTCCAGTAAAAGGACCAAAAAAATGCAGAAACTCGCCTTGAATGAACTTAATCTCCCAAAGATCACACACAAATTGATCTCCTACTTGCTCACGCATTCTCTCATGTGGCTCCGAATCGACCAATGTCCAATGATGAAGTAGAATCCATACTTGGCTCCGAGGCCTAGGGGAATAAAGCAAAAGAAATGTATTATTCATTACTGGGCCTCAAGATGATCTCTTTTGTTTTACTCCCCCAAGCCTCACAGCCAAGTATTAATTTTAATATTTCAAAACTATTTTATTAATAAATCTTTCACCAGTTGAATGTTACTATGAGATAGAAGTATCTGTGCTGCTTAAAAGTGAGAATTAAGCAACTTGGTTTCCTTGGGGATTATGTATGGCTACCTACCAGTACTAATGCTTCATTGGTCCTTGAACAGCTCTGAGTTCTCTTTGCTTGCCCAACAATGAATGAAAGTGCATAATTGAAAAAGGAGTTCTTCAATTTGAGCAGCAGCTCATTTTCCCAGTATTCAGAATCAAAATGAATTCTATCAACGCGTATTTCATTACTTTCTAACAAATATACACAAAAATCGCACCATGGTAACCCAGTGAGGGCCAACTACCCTTGTACTTGAGCATAAGAGAAATGGCTTTAAGAAAAAATCAGCTACAACTTTTTTAATATAAAAGCCTGGATCAAATGATGCTTGATATATATTATATTATTATATATAATAATGCATGGGTGCACGTAGATATGGAATTTTTCTTCGAGTGATTACATTGATAGCTCACGAGTGAGCACAGCAGTAGCCCTTTACTGAGAAGAAAAAGTGACTTCATTAATGAATGAAAATAAATGAATCGACAACCCCCGAATAACAATCGTAGAGTGTGTTTGTGCCTACTCTTAATCCCTGTATAACACCTCAGTTTATGTGGTAATATATAATAGAAGAATTTATTTAGCGCCATTTCTGTGAGGTCAATAGCACTTTACATTAATAGCTCACGAGAAACTATAACTAGCTACACAAAAATCGCACCATGGTAACCCAGTGAGGGCCAACTACCCTTGTACTTGAGCGTAAGAGAAATGGCTTTAAGAAAAAATCAGCTACAACTTTTTTAACATAAAAGCCTGGATCAAATGATGCTTGATATATATTATATTATTATATATAATGCATGGGTGCACGTAGATATGGAATTTTTCTTCGAGTGTTTACATTGATAGCTCACGAGTGAGCACAGCAGTAGCCCTTTCCTGAGAAGAAAAAGTGACTTCATTAATGAATGAAAATAAATGAATCGACAACCCCCGAATAACAATCGTAGAGTGTGTTTGTGCCTACTCTTAATCCCTGTATAACATCTCAGTTTATGTGGTAATATATAATAGAAGAATTTATTTAGCGCCATTTCCGTGAGCTCAATAGCACTTTACATTAAGCGTAATTCTAAAAAATAAAAGACATTTGAGTCATTAAAGAAAATATATCAGTTGTAAAAATTAATTTATAAAAAATGAGATACAACCGACTTGTGAAGATTAACTAAGGAAAATATACACAATAAAAAGAAAAAAGAGTAATCAACTAACTAATAAAAGCCTCCAAAAAGTGGTGTTTTAATCTTATTCTTAAAAACATCAAGGTTCTGGATTGATCTTATGTCATTGGTTAGGGAGTTCCAGAGCCTGGGCGCAGCAACTTGAAAAGATCCTTCCTTGTAAAACTTGAGATTAGACTTTGGTGTTACAAGGAGATTTTTGGAAGAAGATCGTAATTGCCTCATCAGAGTATAGGGCTGAAGATCTGCTATATATTTTGGCGCTATGCTATTCAGTGCTTTATAGATAAGAAGTAGTATTTTGTATGTAATTTGTTTTCTGACTGGTAGCCAGTGTAGTCTATGAAGAACAGGTGTTATATGCTCTAAGCTTCGCGTTCTATCTTATCTCTGCTATATTTTGTAAATGATAGAAGGCTGTTTTGCAGCTGTTCATAACATGATTCTCTAAGTTGACATGGGAATAAAAAAATTACAGCCATATTCTAGCATTGGAGACCTCGATGTATTCACCAGCCACGTGAATACCCTTAATAGGTGGGTTGACTTTGTGCTTTGGTCCAATCACTCGGAGCTCAATTTTATCCCTGTTAAGTGTTAACATGTTTGCAGGCATCCATGCATCAATATCATTTAAGCAAGACTCAATTGCTTGCACTGAAGCCGCTTGATCA
>NC_142671.1:24204956-24214956 GCF_964200805.1 Pocillopora damicornis
GTTCTTTTAATACAATTGTAATTAAACTCTTGTGCAGGGTCCCTTGGAACAATATACTGTTGCTTTAACAATTGCTTTGCTATTGAACATGCCATTTCATATTTACCCATTCCCAGTGTTTTGACTTTCAGATGTTTTGCTAGAGGATTTAGATTCCTATTAATAGATAGGTAGTCAAAGGAATTAACACTGAATGCAACTAACAAAACAACTTTGGCTGTTGTCTTTGAGATTTTCTCAATGTCGCATTCCACATCCTGCTCTGCTTCAGTATCTCCTGATTCCAATGTTTCTGTATCTCCACCTGAAAGTAGATTGAATTGAAAAAATGTCACTGACAAAACTGTACCATATATCACTTGACACAAAAAAACATTAATTCAAAGCCAAGTCTTGTAAGAATGTTCTGAGCAAGTGTACTAGTATAAAACCACATATAGTTAACCTCTCTTCAAAACTACTTGGCCACCAGTTTTCTTTCAAGTTAGACTTTGGTGAAAGTAAGCATACAGAGAAAATTATGGGACTTTTCTAGATTTCTGAGGGTAAAAAGGTGCCTCTTACTGACTGTAAAAAAGCACACAATTAAAAGTAACTTGTCTAACTGTTTATAAGCAACAGGTTTGGAAGGTTTGCTTACTATCGTCAGTGCCACTAGTACTTGTGCTTGGTGGGCTTTCCATGCCTGACTTTTTTGCCCTCTTAGCACGTGTATGTTCAACCTAAAAAGTTGAAGTAACAAAATTTTGGTCTAATTGTGTTCCATCTTTATAGGCTATGAGGAAGACTGGGAAAAACGGGAAGAACTTTTTAAAAGGGATATAAGAAGGAAGTATAAATGGGGCTCAAGTTAAAGACACTACTCATTTGATTTTCTTTCTTCACTAGATGTACTCCTCATAAGAGGAAGCCTGTTCACAGGCATATTAACACATGATATGAAGAAAATGCTATTTGAGCATACACTATACCTCAAAATCATAGCCATCAGCTATTCTGCGGTTTTTTTCTTGAGACCACTGGAGGATATGTGATCGAATGGCTTCTAGAAAAAGGAAAGGAATAAATCATCAGGATGTTTAAAGACTTGAGGAATACACATATTTAAAAGCTATATAAGTCTTTCTGATTTTCTAAACTGTATAATGAGAAGTTCTTTAGGAGAGCTACAAAGTGTAGATACAGTTTATATTTTGACCTTTAAGAACTTCCTTGACTTGCTGTTATTTTTTTTTCTATAATTTACTCACACAGAGAATCAGCTACATAAATTTTATTACCTCGTCCAAATCCGATCTCAGGTATGGAGCAAGTATCAGCTAGTCTTGATGCTAGCTCTTCCAACTTCAGTAGGTTGGCTTGGTTTTGTTTGAAGTAGATTTTCTGATTTCCTGGCCAAATCTTGCCTACTTCTCTTCATACAACAGCAATCCTATAGATCGTTTTCACATGACGTCACATCATTTCCGGTCGGCCATATTGGTGTACCACTTTCGATTGCGTAATCCCCGTAATTTTTCCACAACTATCATTCCCACAAGTAAAATGGATTCAAAAGAGAAAGAAAAAGAGTCCCAGAACAAAAGCGGGGTCGACTATTCTTTTCCGATATCCGAATACGCGAAGCAGCTGGATTTTCCAGTCAGAGATCGATATTTACAGAAAATAGCGGCAATTGGAATTGATCCAGTTTTAGTCGAGGGGAAGGACTTTATGCCGGACTGTTTGCCTCCTGTTGAATCCACAGATATTTTGTGTTATCTTGTCTTGGAGACAAGTTTCTACACTCAGAAACAGTTTAAAGCTTTCCGAAGTCTTGAAGCATATAACCAAATGGTCTCTGGTTTTATCGCAAGCGTGCAAGGCCACATAATCGCCGACAAGTTTCTTGTTTTAGCAGAGGTGAGACATTCCCAGCGTATGAACGACTCTCTTATTTCATGTTGGGTTATCACGGAAAGAGAAGGAACAATTTTGTTTGCACACTGCTTAGGTTGTAAGGCTGGCCTGGCAGAAAGCTGTTCGCATATAGCAAGCGTGCTATTTTATCTGAAAGCGTGGACAAAAATAAATGGCAGACTTGCCTGCACGCAAGTGAAGTGCTCGTGGCTTTTACCTACCTACGTCAAACAAGTAGAATATGAAAAGGTGCGAGAAATAAACTTTACATCCGCAAGGAAAATGAAAAACGATTTAGATGCCAAGATTGAGAACCTCTCCAATGTTTCCAGCCCTGATAACTCTGCTAAAGGAAACGTGTCAAAGGAGATCCCTGTTCCCTCAAAACCGGAAATGGATACCTTTTATGTTAAACTTAGTAAGTCTAGTAGCAAGCCCATCGCTCTAAGCTTAATACCCGAGTATGCAGACAGCTATATCCTCAAAAGTCGCTGCGTACCTACAATTAGCGATCTGTTTGATAAGAAGTACCTCGCTCTGAGTTATCCTGAGTTATTAAAAGCTTGTTAAGAGGTAGATATTGAGATTACAAAAGAACAAATCTTACAAGTTGAGAGGGATACTGTCGCACAAGCGAAGGGTAACAGTTTCTTCAGACATAGAGCTGGAAGAATCGGGGCCTCCCAGAGTAAGGCTGCTTGTCAGACAAATCCAGCCATGCCCTCCCAGTCACTCATTCAGTCTATCTGCTATCCTGAATTAAATAAACTGAACACCAAAGCTATAATTCATGGGTGTCAACATGAACAGGAAGCAATTAGTGCTTATGAAGAGATAATGGAGAAGGAACTTATCAACTTCAAAATTGAGAAATGTGGCCTTATGATAAACGAAGAATATCCATGGCTGCATGCAACTCCCGATTTCTTATGTTCATGCGACTGTTGTGGAGAAGGGTGTGGCGAGGTGAAATGCCCCCTTTGCATTGAGAATTGTGATTTTGATAACTATGTAATGAAACCATCTTCCTGTCTGGAAAAAACAGTTTAAAGACAAACCATCAGTATTATTTTCAAGTACAACAACAGTTGTTTACACGCAAGAGGCTATATTGTGACTTAATAGTGTGTGCATTTGGACACGTGGGAGAGGCAAAGCTAGTAACACAAAGGCATTTCCCTGACAAAGATCATTGGGAAGCCGTTTTACCTAAACTGACCAGGTTTTGGAGGACTTGCATATTACCCAAAGTTTTAGGGAGATGGTACACTAGGAAACATGACTTTGGTGATGTTAAGCCAATGGAAGCCCATTCTGTTTGCTTTTGCCAAACTGTGACAGCTGAAGACACAGTAAGCTGCTGTAATGCTAATTGTCCTATTTTGAAGTTCCATTTGTCATGCTTAGGTATTTGCAGCATACCTAAAACATGGTACTGCCCCAACTGCAGAACACTGCCTGAATTCAAATGCACAAAGAAGTCCACTCAAGCTGGCAAGAAACATGTAGCACCTTCAGATGCCCTTATCTTGGATTCTATTTGTGTTTGCAAAAAGAAGCCAAGTGAAACTGATAAGCTCTTAGAATGTCACAATGAAGGTTGTAAGAATGGCAGATTCTTTCATTTGGCTTGCATAAATCTTAAACGTATGCCAAACACCAGTAAAACAACATGGGTTTGTCCAGCTTGTAAACCTGTTAAACAGAAGAGTTCCAGTACTGAAGATGGAGTGAAGTTTGTTAAAGAGGTGAAAAGTAAAACCCCCATTGAAAAGTACAAGCAATATGCCAAACTGGGGCAGGCAGAATATGACCTTATCATGTCACCAACAGGATGGTTAGATGGTACAATAATACACGAGGCTCAAACCATCTTACGGCAAGTCAATAGCAGCATACGTGGCTTCCAACGACCAACACTCGGGCCTATCAAGCAGTTTGATATAATGACTGGGGACTTTATTCAGATTTTGAACATCAATAACAATCACTGGGTGTGTGTCAGGTCAATTGCCTGCCCTCCTGGACATGTAAATTTAATGGACAGTCTTGCTAAGCCAGTAATTTCAAGGAACTTAAGGGACTGGTAGAGGCTTTGCTTGGTCCAAACTTTCAGGGCATTTCTAACATCCCAGTAAAGCAGCAAATGAATGTCAGTGATTGCGGAGTTTTTGCCATAGCCTTTGCAACATGTCTTGTTTATGGACAAAATCCATGTAATGTGATTTTTGACATTCCTAGGATGCGCTAACACTTGCATAGATGTCTGAGAGCTGGCATGATGCAGTTGTTCCCTACCACTTGAATTTCTTACTAAGTACACTTGGTCATCAGCTACAAAACTGTACTAAGTTATGATTTTTAATATGTAACTGACATGTGGCTTTAGAAGGTTAGTTTACATTTGAGCAGGTCTTAACCCTGGCCACCTGACAAAGTTTAAAACAACTTTCATTGTCTCATCTTTTTAAAAACTTTCTATTAACAGCTACCTATTGCTTTCAAGTTTTAAAAAACTCTTACAAACTAAGTTGAAAGAAAGAGTAAAGCAGATTTGATAAATCCCATTTTGACTTGAGTTAAATGTAAGAGAGCCAGAAGAAAATTGTCAGAATAATGGGGAAGTCATTTTAGGTGCCCATGGTTGTCACTGTCAGTTTCAGTTACATATATGATTTTACGTATATATTTCAATGACAAGCGCATGCGATGCCTCATTCAATTACATAACACCATGTAAACACTAAGACGTATGACAGGTTTCCAATCACCCTAATTACTAGTAATTATAAAATTGCTCATAACTTGGTTGCAACTGTATAACTGTGGTTCATGAAAATGAAGAACAGCTAGAGTCTTTTGTCTCTGCGATCACACTCTATGTCACAAAGAATGTACTGCTAGTTTATCATAATGCTTTAAAGGACCCCAGTCAGCCAATCAGGGAGAGATTACTGAGAAACTACTAAAGGCAGTTAAACAGACTTTCAGTATTTTGCTCCACTATACGATGTCCATTATGTCGAGAGCATTGAAGTGGGGGGGGGGGGCTGACTAGGCTCCTTTAACTTTTCGCTGCCATTTCAGTCAAGTGGTACAATGCCTGGGCACAAATTAACAAGAGCTGCAGATACATTAATAATCCTGTCAATCACTGGTGTTGCTTCTTCCTGAGAGCCACCAGGGTTGGAAATTAAGAAATCAATTGGCAGAATTCCAGACAATATCGAGTACTTTCGGCGAAGGAGGCCAATAACCCTTTCGACATGAATGCGAACATTTGCGATCCCCCTAGTTTTTTCAACATCCACAGGGTCAAGCTGATCTTTTCCCTTTGTGAAAGCAGGGATGGCTAGTTGTGCTTGCTGAAACATAACACTCTCTGCGATGGTGAAACCACGGTCAGCCAAGACCAGATCCCCAGGCAACAACTTATTTAAAATTCCACAGTTCTCAGTTAAATATTTGTTTGATGTTCGTCCTCCCCAAGCTTGGGAAACATAGGAGATTGTACCTTGTGGAGTTATCCCAATCAGCACCTTGACAGTGTTATGGTGTTTGTACGATGACCATGTCTGTGCTCTTGCGAGCAGATTTGATGGTCTATTAATAAATACTTCGAAACAATCAATAATCACGGTAGTTTTGTTTCCAAATGAATATTTAAAACACTGTGGCATAGTTCGCCATAAATCCTCACGTTCAGGCCAGTTGATAAGTGGAGCCAGGCGTACATCTAGCGCTACCATCCAGGATGAAAAAATTCTTGAAACTGTTGAAAGACATTGAAGCAATATGAAAGATCTTGATGTGGTGCGTCAAGTTTAAGTTTTATCAAAGTCATGACAAACTCTTGAAATATGGTCAGATTCTGGGACTTGTAAGCAACAAACGGAGAAACATGTTCGAAAACATTTTGCAGGATATCGAAGGAAGGCAATCCAGTGTAGAATTTAACTTTTTCTTCGTTTTGTACAAATTCCCACCGATCAAATGGTTTCCGGTCAATGTTTAGAGAGCTGAATAAATATTCATACTCTTCAGTTTGTGTGCCAGCTTCAACTGTTAATTTTTTCTCTTTGTCCTCATTTCCTTCAAAGCTGAGGTTTGAAACCTGTTCACCAGGCTCATTAAGTTTCTGTCTCTTCGCCGTTCGCTCTAGTTCTAGCTCTCATTCTCTCTTTTCAAAAGCCGGCTTCTTCACCAGTTCACGTTCCCTCGCTCTCTCCCTTCGTTTTGCCGCCGCTTCTTTATGATCTGCTCGATCAGTAGCTTTCTTGTGTCCCAAAAGCAATGTCGGAACCCAGTCAATATTAAATTTATCCCAGCTCTTAGCTGCCCTTCCTGAAACAAAATGCTTTTCGCACACACGATTGTTTTCTAAGATCTCTTCGGTCAGATCGTCACGGCTTATCGCTGAAATCCAGCGCGATCTTCTTTCTTCGGATAGTTTCTGTGCCTCTTCGCCTTGATTTGTGACCACAGAAGGCACCCTTGCAAAGTACAACCCTTTATCTCGTCCACTTTTGCTGCCACAGCCAACAATCAGACACAAAACCATGTTCCACGCGAAGGACGCTACTTGTTTGTTTACAATTGAGGTACACCAATATGGCGGCGTAGCAACGGTAGTCAAAGTGCAACGTAAAACTGAACTGGATCAAAGCTTAATTTTAAGCTCAGTTATATCAGGGTCCACTTATCACAAAATTTGCTGCATATCAAGTTCCAATATTGCGGCAGCACCTACCTTTCATAAGCGAAATTTCTTCCTTTTTAAATTTGTCAGTGTCTGTCATCCACTGTGTTAGAATACAGCAACTCCGTTCTGAGAATAAAGATTTAAGAAATATATGCTTGTGCACAACCAGCTACAGTAGGGCAGTAGGTTTATAAAGCAGTGCGAACTGTTTATGCACCTATCATCGGCCATCCCCTGGGGGGGGGGACCCCGGGCAAGGGTGGGGACTTTGTAAAGGACCCTGTCAAAGTTCTTATTTTCCCCCTCCTAGGTGGAGACACAGAGGAATCAAAGTTCCCCTCCCTGAGGGGAATCACCTTGAGCAGCTTAAAACCTGACAAGAAAACAGTGCTTTATACCCTTAACGAAATGTCATGTTTTAATAGTGCTTACATGTTCGTAACAATGCAAATTTCAATGCACTGCTAAATACAATTACACAAAAAAATGTTAACCAAAATACAGTGTAATACACGATGTCTGTTCAGCTGACTTTTGGACTTAAACCGAATATTTACAACAATGTTGATGAGCATTTCTGATCTATTGACAGCATATCAAATGATAAACCTATCAAAATTCAATAATACTCAAGTGGAGCACATATCACAATAATACTCAATAATACTCGTTTTCTCCTGTTTCTCTGACAAGGAATTCACTTGAAAAGGGAAAAACAAAAGACTAATATTAGTCAACTGTCTGCCATTGTCATATCTGAAGAAGGCAATAGCGGAAGTAACACGATGGAAATGGAGGAGAAAGGTGGACCACGTTCTTCTGCACAGCGGTCTTCATGTTTCTTCATTTAAGACAACTTGAAATTGACCTGTTTCGTTTGCAAAGTCCCCTGTTTTCCCCGCGGTGCAAGGCTTTTGGAAAACAAACCTCCCTCATTTCCCCCGCCTCCAGGGTAAGTTAATCGTTCAAATCCCCGTATAAGTCCCCATTCAACGTTGAATTTGCCCGGGGTCCCCCCCCCCCCCAGGGGATGGCCGATGATAGATGCATTACCTCTGAAATCCTTCGGCAGAGCAACACCTTCATCCATATCAACGCTGCTTTCTTCCGTATTTACACTTGTCGACATATTTGGGCTGCTAAAAGAAAAATAAAACTCTTTCCTACACTACAAAACCCGGAAAAAAGTGCAAAACACCTTCGCATCACTGACAAACACTGGAAAAATTATCAAGTTTCCATGCATGTATTATTTATGGTTTTTTGGTAGTTTTGCTGTGGTTTTTAACAAAATACCATGTGTGGAAAAAGTACTCTTTTTCCACACATGGTTTTTGCACAAATCCACTGATGGTTTCCAAACTTTCCAAATGTGGAAATTATGCATACACAACATTGGGATTTATCATGGTAATTGGAATTCCCAAGAGAGGAAATCGCAATGTCCAAGATTACTTATCCCACTATGGAAAATGAAATACCATGGCAGGTTTTTCTATGGTCAAGCCCACAGATGGATAAAATTTACCACACTTGGAAAGTGGTTTTGTAGGGAAGCATGTTAATCACAATTTCCATGGAAGGAAATCTAGATTTCCAATGGAAAGGAACACATTGTGGTCACTTTAATTACCATGGCAGGTTTTTCTATGGTCAAGCCCACAGATGGATAACATTTACCACACTTGGAAATTGGTTTTGTAGGGAAGCATGTAAATCACAATTTCTATGGAAGGAAATCTAGATTTCCAATGTCAAGGACCACAGTGGTCACTTTAATTACCATGGCAGGTTTTTTTGTAATGAGGCGAGTAGTGATTGAAATGTACTAAGTGGTGTATTTTAAAGTAAAAGTCACAACAAAGAAGCATTCAAGTAATGAAATTTATAATTTCGTATATGCAACAATGTACTGTAACTGTAAAGTAAAAAAAAATAATAAAATACCAAGTACATTGAAAACCAATCTGGTAGTTAAAAGATTGCGACTGAGGAACTGACCCAGCCTGTACAAGAAACCTTTTCCTTTTTAAGATGATCTCTGACCCCAGGCCAACTTCCAGATGAGCAATGTTTAAGATTAAGAGCACACACAATTGCCCAGATAATGGAGTTCTTAACTAGCTTTTTTAGTTGTTTCAACCGCCAAAATATCTTGAAGATCTCTAAACAATTGCAACTGACAGGGTTTCAATGCATTATCACAGGATGCCTGTGTGACTTTCAAAGTGAAAAACATCCATTACTTCAACATTAAACCGTATGTTGGATAAAAGGCAATTGTTTAGCTCTGATTTATATATAAGCTCAACAATTTTTACAAAATATGATCAACAGAAAACATCAACATTATTTGTCCATGTACATGAAAGGAGTCCATACATTTACAGATAATTTTTTTGGCCACTTTTAACTGATCTCTCCTTTGTCCACTTCCACATAACCATGTTCCAGGAGAGCATTTGCTGTTGCCGTTATATAGGTCTATTTGTTTTTTCCTTTTAGGAAGTTTAACACAACATTCTTGAGATTTTTTAATTCCTTGGATCTTTGTCACAGATGGCTTGACCAATGAAACCATACTAGTATCGCACAGTCACATGATGCCTGTACATGTGTGACCAGTTCTGTAGTCAGGCT
This sequence comes from Pocillopora damicornis, assembly GCF_964200805.1. NCBI lineage: Eukaryota > Metazoa > Cnidaria > Anthozoa > Scleractinia > Pocilloporidae > Pocillopora > Pocillopora damicornis. The sequence goes on from NC_142671.1 coordinate 24,214,198, forward strand.
CAACAATTCTTACAAAATTTGATCCATAGTAATTTAACATCAACATGTGTCAGTTCTGCAGTCACTGGCTCAATTATTCTTACAAAATATGAACCATAGTAAACATCCACATAATTTGCACATGTCCATGTACATGAAAGGAGCTAGCGCTGTCTATACATTTAGAGATCAATCTTTTTGGCCACTTTCAACTGGTCTCTCCTGAGGTTGGTAAGGTCTCCCCCTTTATCCACTTCAACATACCCATGTTCCAGGAGAGCATTCGCTGTTGCCCTTATATAAGTGTTTTTATCTTTGCCTCTTAGGAGGCTCAGCCCAAACAATTTTTTGAGCTTTTCTAGTTCCTTGGATCTTTGGACATGCATCACAGATGGCTTGTCCAAGGCAACTAAAATAATGCAGTCGCACGATGCCTGTGTCAGTTCTGTAGTGGAAATTAAATGAAAAGATAAATTAGATTAGATACTGGCATAAAACAATCACAACAGAATACATTTCTATAACTAAACTGAATGTGGCACCCCCTTTATATACTAAATTTATAAGTTTACAAAGAACTTTTGCACCAGTTCTAAAGTACTCCCACTCTCCTGCATGCAGGGAAGAAAAAACATTCAGAAAACTTACAAACCATATTGGCAAACAGTACACAATTGGCCAAATGCAACATTTGTCATAAAAAAAATGATGTCATACATTGAATTCTGGGTACATGGATCAGTCATAACCTAGTTTGCTTTTCATGAATTACTAGGACAT
>NC_142671.1:24227456-24254956 GCF_964200805.1 Pocillopora damicornis
GTAGAATTCAACATCTGTTTCATGTGTGTTTGCAGGGTAGCGTGAAGTGATAGAAAATAATTCGCTTTGGCACTTGCAGACCACCCCCCTCAGAATCTTGGCACTAACAGGGTTTAATGTACAAACCTTTAAAAAGCTTACATTCCTCTTTAAATCCTTTTCTTTCCAGCCACTGCAGAACATCTTCCACACTCCAATCTTGAGCATGCAAACAAAAAACACACTGGTTTCAGTTTCAGAGTTTGTACCGAAGGTTATTTATCTGAATTAAGCTATGCTTGGTAGGTTTAAAACCCGCGGCCAAAACCGGCCCCGCGAAAACCACCCCCCAAATACCTGAGCCGGCCAAAAAAAAAACACACCTGTGTTGACCCTGCCGTTATTCATAAATAATTTTTTTCATCTCAAATTACTGCTCTCCTGCACAAGGAAAACACCACAGTGTCATAACATTTATGTCTGTGTAAGTTGTACAGAATGATAACATACCTTTTAGTCCTGTATTTTAAAATATTTTAGGGACTTTTTACAATTTTTTTTTTGGATGGTTTCAACAAGACCTACACTTTATCAGTCAACTTGAAAGATACTTGGTTTCATTTTAAATGTTTGTAATTATAAGGTCGTGTAAATGATTTAATACTTAAGCACTGACCTTTGACGTCGACATTTTCCTTGCAGTCCTCGGCGCCCAATGATGCTGGTTCAATTGACGGTTCAATCTTCGATTTCTTTGAAACCGTTCCTCCTTTGGCAGAGTCTGGAAGTTTCCTTGCATTCCACTTCTTGAAAATCTTGCAGACTACTTGATCCGTTTCACTTTCAACGGAATAGCTCGGACTTGACTGCGTAAATGGCGTGAAATCTTGGTCCAGAACTCCAACTTCTTCTTCCGAATCGACCATCTTCTCGCAGAAACACAAACTTGTGCAGCAGCCGAGCAAAGAGCACAAAATTTCGTCTGACGTGCAGCTTTGATCCCATTTCTGGCGGGAAATGACACGACTCACGCGGAGCTTTCTCATTGGTCGAAATTTCAGTATCCGCTGACCGTAAGTTTGGAGGAGAGGTTGCAAAGCTGTTTAGGAAGAAAACATGGCGGAGAAGGCGGATAAACGTTTCGGATCCTTTTTTCCCTCTTCGCGTTGCTATTGTGCTGCAAGGTGTAGTGTCTAAAAATGAAGAAGTATGCCACAAAAGGCAGCCACGAAGGCGAACAACAACAGTACACACAGTACACGTTTCTTTAATAATCTTCCCGCGCTCACACTTTCCCGGATGTATACTTTTTACATAAACAACCGCTGTCCTAGTATACTACATTCCCTCTCTTTCTTCGCTCAGATGGTTAACCTCGAAAGACAGAAACATAACAAACTTCCACTTTGTTTAGATACCGTAAAAGTTCAATTCGATTCCAAATGTTCAAGACAAAAATCACGCTAAACATAAACATAGCCTTGGCCGTTCAGCTTATAAAACAACGTTTCAATGTCACTCATGTAATAACAACAAACAGTAATATGAAAATGCCAATGTCACTAGTTTTAGTACAGAACGTAGTCACTCAGAGCCTTTGGACGGCTCGCAATTCTGCCGGATCTTCTCACATGCGGCTCAGCTGTAGGTACAGTAGAAGGTACATCTTCTGGTGGTGATTCAGCCATTGGTACTTGATCCTCTGCCACAGGTGGCGTCTCAAATGACTTAGGTTCAGTCCGTGGTTTAGCGTCCTGTTGTGGCGTTTCCTGTTCTTCTGGATCTGGCGTATTAAAGGACTTAATATGCTGAAGGCTGCGTTTGTACTGGACACCTTGAGGCGATCGCAACACCACCTGGTCCCCATAACGAGATATCACCTGATATGGTTCCTTCTCATAGCAAGGTGACAGCTTATTTTCTTTCTTCTTCTCAAGCAGAACACTGTCTCTTTCTTTCACATTTCGATCTCTGGCATGGAACTTCTTGTCCACATAGTCCTTGTTAAACTGCTTTCTCTGATTGTCCCGATCACGAACGGCTTGGTCGCTCACTTCTAGCTCCTCCTCTTCAACGTTGACTAGCTCAGGCATTTTAGTTGTTAGCTTTCTCCTAAACAATAACTCGGCGGGACTCTTTCCTGTGGTTGAATGTGGCGTGGACCTGTACGCCAAAAGAAACCTGTTTAGCTCCTCTCTCCAATTCTGTCCTTCTGCATGGGCTGCTCTCATGGACTTAAGAAGCGACCTGTTTTGCCTCTCTACCTCGCCATTAGCTCTTGGCCATAGAGGTGTTGTGTAACGGTGTTCAATCCCCATTTCATTCAGGTAATCTTCTACTTCTTTGGATACAAGATTTGAGCCATTGTCGGTATGCAGACCTTTAGGCAACCCATGTCTTGCAAATTGGGCATCCAAGCAATGAATGATGGTTTTGCTGGAAGTTGTTCGGATAACATCAACTTCTATCCACCGGCTGTAATAATCAACGAGAACTAACAAGTGTTCTCCAGAAGGTAACGGACCCATTAGATCCACAGCTACTTCTTCCCATGGTTTGTTGGGTAACGGTGTTGACTTCAATGGTGGGGGTGGAACGTTCTTTGTAACCATCTGGCATCCGTAACACTCTGCACATCTTTTCTCGGCATCACGATCCATAGCAGGCCACCAGACTTTTGTTCTAAGTCTCTCCTTTGTCTTTGTGACTCCTTGGTGCCCCTCGTGTGCCAAACTAACGACTCTCTTGCGAAGTGCTTGGGGTATAACAATTCTTGTCCCCCGGAGAATTACATGGCCAATAAAAGTCAACTCATTGTGCACTGGCAAATACTGCTTGGGGGCATTGTCCCATTTCCCTTCGATGAGACAATTTCTGAGTGCTTGCAACTCAGAGTCTTGTGCTGAGACTTGTTCAATCTCTTTGATTCTCAATGCAGCGGGGACAGCATGTAGAGCTATCGCGCGTACATATCCATCATCTTCCGCGGAATTGTATGACGCCGGTATCTTCGTCAGTCGGGAAAGGGCATCTGCGATGTTTTTTCTTGAAGGCACATAGCAAACTTGATAGTTGTACGGTTGTAAACGCAGTACCCAGCGCTCTATTCTGGCTGAAGGTTTAGACTTCCTGGAATAGATGACTTTAAGTGCTTCATGGTCTGTCACCAGATCAAACTGTGGAAGCCCGTACAAGTAGAGGTGGAAGCGTTCACAAGCCCAGACTAAGGCTAGTGCTTCCTTTTCTGTCTGACTATAACGACGCTCCACTTGACTCAAACTACGACTAGCATAACAGATGGCACGGCTTTCCCCATTCTTTTCTTGCACCAGCACGGCGCCAAGTCCAACAGGACTTGCATCAGCAATAACACGGGTGGGTGTGTCCTTATCGAAGTAAGCTAGGACTGGTGCACTTGCAACTTGACTCTTCAATCTCTGAAACGACTGCTCCTGCTCCTTGCCCCAAACGAACGGTTCCCCTTTTCTTGCAAGTTTTCTGAGGGGATCAGCAGTGGTAGCAAAATCGGGTATAAACCTGGCACTGAATCCAACGAGCCCCAAGAAGCTACGGACTTCTGAGGGTGTCTGAGGCTGACTTGCCTCTGCAACAGCTCTGACTTTTTCCTCCGTTGGGCCGATGCCATGCTTACTCAGCAAAAGACCCATGAATACCACTTTAGTCATTCGGAAAGTGCATTTTTCAGCATTCAAAGTCAGCTGCTTCTCACTAAGACGTTGCAACACACTGTGTAAGTTCTTATCATGTTCTTCAGTGTCTCGACCATGAACGATAAGATCATCTGCTATGTTTGACACCCCTTGTAGACCTGCCATTGACTGGGTGATGATATGCTGGTACTTCTCTGGTGCGGCATTTACACCGAAACTCAAACGTTTGTAGCGGAATATACCATCATGGGTGGCAAAAGCAGTGATTTCCCTTGAATCAGGATCCAGCTCAATTTGGTGAAAACCCCACCTTAAATCTAACTTCGAGAAAACACCACTCCCATTAAGACTTTCAAGGACTTCATCTATGGTTGGTATGGGCAATCTTTCCCGAATAATGGCCTCGTTGGCTCTCCGCATGTCGACACACAACCTTATGTCCCCGGACGGTTTAGGAGCAACAACGACTGGGCTTACCCACACTGTAGGCCCCTCGACTTTCTCAATTATGTCCTTTTCAAGGAGTTCGTTAACCTTGGCAGTTACTTTGTCCTTTACAGAAAAAGGTACTCGTCGCATTTTTTGAACGACTGGAGTTACACTGGGGTCAATGTGTAGCTTCAACTGATAATCTTTAAGCTTTCCAATTCCCTGGAATACACTGGGGTATTTTGCTTTGAGTCCTCCCACGAAGGTACCATCAACAGTGTTACAGTCTCCTGTCCCAAGAGTTCCCGAGAGATCCACACGAAGGATTCCAAGATCTGTGGCGGACGAATATCCCAGCAAACAACGCCCGGATTCAACAACAATGAAATCTGCCACAACCTTTGTTTTGGGTACGGAAACTTCTGTCTGAAACTGGCCCTCAATTTTAAGCTCTCGACCCCCATAAGCATACAATCTCTTCAGACAAGGTTTTAATTCAATCTTGAGCCCCTGATACTTAAGTTCCTGCAGTGTATCTTTACTAATGAGGTTACTTGCAGAACCTGAATCAATCAACACATCTCTGCTGATTCCACCAATCTTCACTGAGATGACGGGTTCAGAGGAATTTGACATAGCACATGTCTGTTCTTCTATAGTAAAAGCAAAACTGTCATCCTCACCTGACTCGTTACAATGACCCTCAACATGATTTGCCTGTCTCCCCTTACTATGACGCTGCTGTCTGCCTCCCCGTTGTTGGTTGTTACCTTGTTTTCCAGGCTTCGAGTTCCTTCCCCCTTTGCAACAGCTGGCATAATGACCATATTTACCACACTTGCTGCACTTGCGACCTCGGGCGGGACAATTTGTACTTTGGGCAAAATGACCTTCTTTACCACAGTTGAAACAAACGCTTTTCCTTTTGTCTCCACGCCCAGGACGTTCTTCAACTGCATGAGTACCTGCTCCAGGTTCTTGGCTTGGCATGACCATTTGACCTGCCTGCTCGTGTGAGGCTTCCCACTTTCGAACTTTATCCATTGCTGCTTGCAGAGTAATATTAACGACTTCCAATAGCTTCTTCTTTAGCTCAACATTAGGCAACTTTTCAATCAATTGATCCCGTAAATTTTCTTCCAAAGTTGGACCAAAATTACAATGACGAGCTTGTTTACGTAAACGAACCATGAACTTATCGGCGGTCTCTCCCTTTGTCGGCGTAAGTTGACGAAAGACATGACGCTCGTATGGTACATTGTCCTCGGCTCGAAAATGAGCATCCAACTTTCGCAGACACACCACATACTCATTATCCTCGTTAGCATTCAGTGGTCCAGGATCTGGAATATCTTCGTAAATATCTTGTACTTCCATACCTGCTAAATGAAGTAACTGAGCTGTTTTCCGAGAAGGATTCGTAATTCCCTTGCCATCGATGTAATACTGATACGATCGTTTCCACTGTCGCCATCGTTCCGCGACCTGAGAGGAAGACCCTGTTAAATCTAGAGGTGGAAGCGCCCTTTCTACTGAATTCGCCATCCTCGTCGCCAATTTGTAGTGTCTAAAAATGAAGAAGTATGCCACAAAAGGCAGCCACGAAGGCGAACAACAACAGTACACACAGTACACGTTTCTTTAATAATCTTCCCGCGCTCACACTTTCCCGGATGTATACTTTTTACATAAACAACCGCTGTCCTAGTATACTACACAAGGGTATCTGTTCATGTTCACTGCCCTTGCGAAAACTGCAAGGGTAAAGCTGTGAACCCTAAGACGCAGCAACAGCATCTTTTGTTATCAAGTCAGCGTGAATTAATCGTTGGACGTGAGGTTGAATGTAGTGCAGGTGGGTGCGCATTTTGCTAGCTTGTAGTGCTGATCTGAATCTTAAATATGTTATTATGAAAAGTTTGTCATTTAGAAAAGAATATTTATATCATAAATAAGAAATTAAGAGAAAGCGAAGAATGACTCACGTAAACTGACGCTCAAAATTTATTATGCTGCCACGGTCAGCAAAATATCAGGGATTTCCTATTATAACAAAAAAAAAAAAAGATCAGGGAAAATCTTATTATCTTACATGCTTATCAAAGTCCTGAATAGTTTGAGTATTCGATTATCTTTCCAAAAAATAATGGTGCAAAGCGATCGATATTTTGATACAAGTCAAGTGTAGAAGCGGTAGTTTTGTTCACTGGTTTTGCTTTGTTTTGCCCATGACCTGTTCTCCAACATGTATGTATCATTGCAGATTGAACTGGCAAATCATAGTGATGTCCTTATTTACCAATTGATCAAAAGGCAAAGCGAGCCCTTAATTCCAGGCTTGTTACGGTCAGGGAAAAACGATCATTTTTCAAGATCAGGGAAAAGTCAGGGAATTTTGTTAAAGGTCAGGGAAAATCCAGATGTTTGTTAAAGTCAGTGAAAATTGTTCACAGGTCAGTGAAAAGTCAGGGGAAAGTCAGGGATTTTTTTAGTTTCTGATGAGTGGCAACCTTAAATTCCTCTTTTATTGAATTTCAGATCTAGATGGTAATAGTTTTGGATTAAGGTCAGAAATAGAAGATGACACACATACAATGGATTCTGAATGCATAAATATCGATGAAGAAAAGGACAAAAATTATCAGTGTAATGAACCGAGTGCATCCGGAACAAACATGTTGTTCAGTGCTGACATAAGTGGTGGATCATGCTTCGTTTTCCAGTCAAGTTACACTGAGTTGTCTCCACCAACTTCATGTCTTTCTGCAATTCCTGAGCATGAAGATGATGCTTCAGAAAGAGAAGCTGATCAAGGCCAGCACAGAAAGCAGCTTACTGCAGAAGCTATAATTGAATGTATATTTCACTCCCTGGATCTCCTTGATAAAATGGGTGGATCACTTAATAACTTTGAAGAACTCCTATTAATGGCTCAATCAATGTATTGCAAAGGAGCCTCTTTAAACCAAGATATTGATGTTGAGGAAGTAGAAGCAAAGTGGCCTAAGACTTGGGCTGATGCCAGGAAACATGTAGTGGATGTTGGGTATAAATATGCAAAGAAATATTTTATTTGCTTAAGTGAGGATCACCCTTCTAAGTGGGATTTACTAGAGAAACGGTCTGATGAGTGCCAGTACTGTGGACAAAAGGGGACTATTCCTTATTATTACCTTGGACTAGAAACCAAAGTCAAGCAGTGGGTATCAGACCCTGAGATGTGTAACAAAATGACGCAGCACTGGAAGGAAAAGGAACATTGGTTGCAAAGAACTGAAGGATGGCACTCTAAAACTGAGTTATGGGATGGTGACCGATTTGCTGAGCTTTCCTGGTTCTGGGACCCTGCATCAACATGGACTTTGCCTGTAAGATGCACGACTCAAGGATGCAGAAATATTATTAGCAGTGAAGTTGTTGATTCCTTGCCAGAAGTACGAAGTGGTATCAAAGAAGTAACCTGAGATGAATGTCACCATTTGTTCTCGTTCCAAGTCAAGTCTGCTCAAGGTGATCCATGAAATATTGCATTGTTAGGCCACTGGGATGGTTTCCAACCCTTTGGTTCCAGCAACAGAAGTACAGGTACATGTACATAAATAATTTACATGTAATGCTTATGTAGTACACACATATCACGAGTGCAGTAGTCAGGGCTGTCATTAAGGGCTGTAACCTGTAACACCACACTACTGTTACAGATGTAGATGTCTACTGGTGTTGCATACATATTGCACTGGTATGGTTGATAACTGTCTAGTACAATGCAATGGCTGCTAAAAAAAAACTTAATGGCAGCACTGAGTTCTGATAGTTTCATGTGAGATTGCTTTAACTACATTGATCTCATTTTCTGTTCCTGATGTTTACAGCAATAATTAATCCCAAAGTACTTTTAATTTATACTGAAAAATCTTAAGTATATTTTAATATTTTCATTTCAATCCAGGTGCAATTGAAGTGACGATAGGTACTATGTCAAAATTTCACCGTATGTCAACTGAAGAAGTATACACAGTTGGTTTTGTTCCATCCTACTTGCTGCCTGATAAGAGACCAAATGCCTTAGATCCTTTCTTGGAGCCACTAGTAGCTGATTTGGAAAACAGTTTCATTGAAGGTAGTGTATCCTTTTTCACACACTCACAACTGACAGCCTGCATGTCAAATGAAACTGAACCAGGCATGACCTTTATAACACAAAATAATTATTATAATGTAGAACAAGGTCCTCACACAAAAAAGGGAAAGCTAAATATTTGTAAAACCTAGATTACAAGCCTATCAAGCCACAGTGTGGAAAGGTATCTAGACAGATCTTATATATAAAAAAATTAAAGATATGGCAGAATTTTATATTTATACACTTTGAGAAATGAATGAACTAAGTAAATGGGTGTTTCCTGTCATAATTACTCATTTGTGGGATATATAAAAAACTTGTGTCTTCATCTTCAAGGAATTGAGGTTAACTACAAAGGAGAGATAGACGGATTTCCTAGTGGAAAGATGACTGTAAGGCTACTGCTTATCCTCTGGACTGGAGACCACCCAGCCCAGTGTGAAATTTGCAAATCAAAAGGGGCTGGTGGCAAAAAGGGATGTCGACGATGCAAGAAAGTTGGTATGTTTCCTTGAAGTCAAAGAAAGTAATCTTAAATTAACAACAATGCTATAACAGTGTGAAATTTAAAGAAGCTTGAACACTGGCTAGAAAGAACCCTCACAGATAATAAATAAATATAATTGTGGTTTATCTCCTGTCTGATTGTTGGTTCATGTAATATACAGAGTGAATTTTTTTTCAGATTGTTATCGAAATGTTAACAGTTAGTTTTATATTGTCTGTTAGCTTGGACTTGATAAAGGTTTAAAACATGCCCATCAATTTTAAAATTTCTGTCAGTGAGGCAGAAATGTTTTTGGTTGCTGGCAGATTTTATCAGGAATCACATGTATGCAAAGCAGTGCTTCTTACTAACAACATGCAATTGTTATTCAAAAGTTTAAACACAATTATTTTGGGCCTAGCCCATCTTAAATAATTGAAGATACTTGTCTTTTTGTGACTGCATCTAATCACATGGTTTCTTATTCTCATAACAAACAGGGCAGTGGGTTGCAATCAAGAGGCATTACTACTACCCAGGATTCAGAGAAAACTATTGATTTCCACCAGAAAAACGGAGTATTGCTGAAGAACTCCCTGTCATGGTTGACATAGGACAGGAAGAACGAATAACAGTGGCTTTAGACAGATCAAGAGAAAGTGGCTTTCATGGAGTTTCTCAACTGCATCGTCTGCATAAGCTGTACAAGTTTGATGTTCTTCAAGACTTGGTGTTTGATGCAATGCACCTCATTCCTCTTAACCTTGTAAAGAGGAGACTGGAATATCTTCTTTCCAATTCACTGGTGGATCAAGATCACTTACGCGAAGCCTTAAAACGGATGCCCTGGACTACTGGTACAGTAATATAACTTATATTTCCATTCTGTTAAAATTTAACAGTATTGTTGCATGCATGTGTTAGGGGATAAGCTCTAATGCTAAACAGGTTCATCCTGCCTTCTTTTATGATATTTAATGCTACTTGTTTGTGTGTATATACGAATACAATAAGTAGGAATACAGTAAAAACCCGCGAGTAAGAACAAGCATTTTTCCAGGTTAGCCTAAATGCTTCTTATATAACGGATATTTAACAGCATTTTAGGCTAAATTGTATCTTAACAGGTTCTTATTTTCTGACGAAAAAAATCATTATTTCTGATCAAGTTTTTAGTGGTATTCAGCCTTTTTCTTATATGAAATTTGCATACCAATGTTTAGACTATATTGGAACTGTATTGGCACTTTATTGATGTCAACATATCTTATTCTCCAGAACATGTAGACATTTTTTAATTAATTTTGAAAATAAGAACCAGTTTCAAAACTTTAGGCTCAAGTGGTTCTTATATAAGGGGGGTAGGTATAACAGGCAAATTTTAGCCTAACTGGTTCTTAAAATAGTGGTTCTTACTCGCGGGTTTTTACTGTAAGAGTACTGAAAATAGGCACAATGCTTTATTAACTACATGAAGTTGATTTTAGAAATCTTATGTGTGAAATATATTTCTTAGAGTACAAAGCTGCCAGACTTCCTACAGATCTATCTAAAATTGGCTTTTGGAAAGGTATGTGTCTGAAACTTATTTTGAGAGGGCTATTTGAGGGTGGTACTTTTAAGTGCATACTGGGAAATTGAGTGAGTGTTTATTCTTTCTATTGTCCAGTTCTAAGTAAAAAGTAAAACTTCTTTCAGTCATGTTATAAATCTCTTATTAATCACGCTTGCTTAGGACTATACTGGGATAATGACGACAAGGCAAAGTCAGGTTCAACACTGTAAATATTAGGGTCTTATACCTTCGGTAAAAAAGAATTGCATTTATTTTTTTTTATAATTAGGTAACTTTGATTTTGGGTTTCAGGCTGACTTGGTTGCCACATTCCAAAAACTGCATCAGTGTAATGCTGAGAAACAAGTTTTTTACACATCATAAATTAAAAAAAATAATAATAATAATGTAATTTGTTATTAATTTTATTATAGCAAAACACAAAAAACAGGGCAAATTTTATTTAACTTTAAATTTATAAATTATTATGTTGCAGCTGAAGAATATCAAAAGCTTGGCTACCCAGCTTCTGAGTTTGTTCTGGAAGGATTACTGTCGCCTGAACATGGTGAAGTTTGGGCCCCACTTCCAAGAATAGTGGAGTTTGTTTTCAATTGTGGACAAAATGGCTGGACATTTGAAATGATTGAAACTTTTCGAAAATTGTGCTGGGGATACTGCATTCTTGTTGAGGAAACATATGGCATTTCAGAATGTTTAATAACACTACATAGCCTAACACATTTACCAGAAGACATAACAAGATTCTCATCACCAGACAATTTCTGGTGTTTTCAGTTTGAACGAGCAGTTGGTCGATATGTTAAGCAGTCCAGTAATAATAAAGGCATAGAGAAAAGCTTTGCACAGAGAGAATCGCAACGAGAATTCATCAAAGCTTGGTCACTTGAAAAGAAACAGTGGAAGATTGCTTCATCCAAGACTGGTAGCTATGATCAACAAAAGGTAGATTAAGATATCAGTAATCACTACCTCCCCCATTGTTAGGTGTGGCGAATGGTCATTGAAAAATGATGGGTCTTGGCAAATTTTGCATGAGTCTCAAAATCTCAGCACAACAAACCAGGGTCCCGGAATCTTGGCTCGTGAAAAACACTTGAATTTTACAATCGCGGTGCAGGGTCTTGGGAAGTCTCGGATTTTACCATTTGCCACCCCTATTATTCATTGTCAGGAGTTTTCATCTTTTTAACACATTGTTAATGCATCCATCGGCCATTTCAATAAATAAGTGTAGAGCCGCTGTTCCAAGCTTTAATATGAATATTATTAAAATTATAAACTGTCCATTTATTTACAGATGGTTGCTTCTTCTCTTCAAGCAGCAAAGGACCTTGTTAGGTGGTGTGAACTTGTAAGAGTCAACACTATCAGAGCTAACAATGGTGTGCTTATTGGGAAGGGTGAAATAGAGGCACTTTAGAGAGATGAACGGTTGAGTATTAAGGATTACTTTAGAAATGTCCCTGGCTTTGGTGAAGCACCAGACACAGCAGCAGTTTATAGTAGTGCCTTGGTAGAAAGGGCCCATGCTTTTGCATGTGGAACAGTATATCATACTGGAGATGACGCTGTAGTATCTCAAGGAGCCAACATGAGCATTGTCAAAATATTGAAATTCTATTTGGTTTTTGTAAACCAGGAGTACATTCCTATTGTGACTGGTGATTCTTAACGAATTGCTACAGATGCTCTGGGTAACATTTTAAGGCACCCTCTCAGTGATACCATTGTCATTGAGCCATTTGAGACATGCACATGTTTTCAAGTATAGGATCTGATAAGAAAAGTCATGCTTTATCCATTTCAACCTGGAAAGTTTGCTGTTGTGGATCCCATGAGATCAAGAATCCCTATTCCCCAGGTCCTTGTACCAGTGTCTCCCCAAGTGGGTGAAATGGTGTCTGTTCAAGGAGGTGATGAAGAATTGTGGAGAGCTGAAGTACGAGCTGTAGACCATGGACATAAAACAATCAGGGGTTATTTCTTTGTCAAACACCATCAGTGGAATGAAAATCAGTTGTGGAAAAGGGAATCCATGGGCCATGCTATGGACACCATTCACTTTAAGAGCATTGTCAGTATACTTGATGGACAGTGGCATGGGCCTTACTGGAAGGACAATGGATATTAGACTTAATTTGAATTTGTGTATTCCTGAATATCTTTTACATTCCACTGTATGCAAATAGGGAAATGTTGTATCTCCATCTTGGATCTATGAATTCCACTCCACAATTTTCAACTGAAGTAAATTTTTGCAACAAAGAATACAATTCAATGAACAATTAAATTTCTGCAAGCCAGGGAGGAATTCTGTTTTCCTGCCTTTAAAAAATTCACTTACATGTACTATAAGAAACTGAAACTCGTAGTAGTCATTTCAAACAATTTCCACCATTGAAATTTTAAAATCCAAGTTTACTTAGTTTGGAAATTTTAATTTCCATGACAACTGTGGATTTTTTTTTCCATGTTAAGTAATGTCAAACAATTTCCACCATTGGAAATTTAAAATCCAAATTAACTTAGTTTGGAAATTTTAATTTCCATGACAACTGTGGATTTATTCATTTCCATGCTTAGTAATGTCAAACAATTTCCACCATTGGAATTTTAAAATCCAAGGTAACTTAGTTTGGAAATTTAAATTTCCTTGACAACTGTGGAATTTTGAACAACCATTAAATGGAACTTCACAATTTTCCATGCAAGGATATTGACATTTTATTCTTTGGATTTTTTAGTTTCCATACATCACATGGAGATTAATTAACCTGATGTGGATTTTGTATGGATATTTGCATCCTTTGAAACTTAACCTCAAAAAACCACAGAATAACCACATTTGGTTTTTAAACAGACTGTGGAATTTTTGAAAACCATACAAAAACCACAGTGAAGTCTCTGTGGAAATTTTGACTTTTTTCCGGTGAAATGGCGTAAAACCCGGGCGCAAAATGGCGGGAGAATTTTCGTTCTATCGCGCATGCATAAAGCCATGAACCGCTGGTCACCATGACGTCGGCTCCGGGATGGAAGATTTGTCGCGGGAAAAAATGGCGTGCAAACAATTAGACGAAGAAACTTGCCCTTCCGTTTGCTTTTGTACAGTGAACCAAGAAGCGATAAACATAAATTTAAAATCAAATGGTCATGTTCATTGTCCTTGTGAGGTGTGCACAGGCGAGCCAGTCTATCCTACAACAGCATGGAGACACCTTCAGCGATCGAAGAAAGCCAAGTTTTCGAATAACGAAGTTCAAGATGAAGTTGATTGCTATTTCACGGCAGAACCGGTGAACATTGAAAGTCGTACGGGAGAAAGTGTTGACAATTGTGAGCAAATTACAGCTTACGCGTGTGGATTTTATTCAGAAGACACTCCTGATGAATTTTGTAGCTTTGCTGAAAACGTAAACGATGTTGACGAAATGAACTCCATAGGCAGCGACGGAAGTTCAAGTTACAGTGAGTTTAATGGAATGGATAACTGGGAAGAAATTGATACCGCCGGGCCTGATGATGATGTTTATGATCACGATGTTGATAATGGAAACGATGAAGAAGGGGATGATGTTGATAAGTTCATTTTTGATGCAATTTTACGAGCTGTTGAAATGAAGGATCAAATGGCAATCTCTATACAGAATTTTGAAGACCTCTTAGACTTAAAGAAACTGTATTCCAGAAACAACAATAGAGTTGATGAGGCGAACAATATCTGGCCTTCCAAATGGGATGAAGTATGTTCTCTGCTTGAGACCATTGGATACAGCACCCCAAAACTGTACTGGGTATGCTTAGACTCAAGCCACCCCTGTCAGTATGGTTTGCTTCAAAATAAAGAAGAATGTTGCCCTTATTGTGGAAAACATGGAAACATACCTTATTATTACCTAAGCATCATAAGCAAGGTTAAAAGGTGGTGTTCCTCTTCAATGTGCACGAAAATGACTTCTCATTGGCAACAAAGGGCCCACTGGTTGCCACCTGATAAAAAAATAGGCTGGGGTCAGGGCCTCAAAAAGGAGTTCTGGGATGGAAAGCGTTTTGCTGAATTGTCATACTTTTGGAATGAGGATGAAGAGTTGATTCTCCCTGTTAAATGTCCACAACTTGACTGCAAGACTGTTATTTCTGCTGAGGTTATCACAAGCTCACCTAAACTTGCTGGTAGTGTTAATGAGTGTGAAATAGAGTGCCATGAATGTTTTCATACTTTCATATACAAGATCCAAACAACTAGAGGAGATCCAAGGAATATTGCATATGATGGTTAGTACAATGTTCATTTGTTAACAATCCATTTCCCCATTTTTTGTTCAATTTTTCAACATGTCCCCAGTATTTAGATGTATCATAGAAGCAATCTGACATTAAGCGTACAGAAATAATAGATATATCTGGGCACATTTTAAAATATCAGTTAACAAACATATAGTCCTATTATTCATATGCCCTTTTATTTTTTACACAGCTTAAATAACAAGAAACCCTGTGGGTTCATACACGGGTCTTGAAACTATTTCCATGTCTGAACTGAAGGACTCAATGGACATTCTGATTAGAACTGAACAAGGCTGATAAATTTGGTTTATAAAAGATGGGAGTGTTAAAATATATAAAAAATTAATAATTACTTCACTACTTCTCTTGTTCAAAAAGTATTGCATTATCCTATAGTGTGGCGACTGTCACACTATAGGACAATGTAATACTTTTTGAACAGGTACCAGTTACTTGCTGGCTCCCATAATCGATCTCCAGGGTAATTTGTCTGATGAGCCACAAATTTGCATTCATTTCAAAAGTCACATTGGCATCTTTGAAATTGAAATTCTGCATCAGTTCTTGGTCAGTGCTTCATTCAGCCCATCGCAAATATACTGTAAAATACTGTATATCTGTAGGGTGCAACATGTAAATTCGTAACATTCCAGCCCTTCCTTTAAGCAGGGAATGTTCATATAAACTGCTGAGCAACATCTGTCATCACCTAAACTCAAGTGACTGATGAAAGATGACCCGTTCTGAGCGAATGAAAATACGTAGCCTTGAATAACATCCCTGGAGTAAAATCCTGAAGCAGAGCATGAGATGGGCGTGGCCGCAGGTGGCCTGGGCCCATCTTATTAGATCATTAATATAGCGACGCTTGATCGCCGCTAGCTGGACCGTACGAATCTCACTGATCGACACAACAAATATCGCCCCAATTTCTTTCATTGAACGCCTCCTTTATTAAATGTCGTATTTGACCGTGAAGCTAAAAATAATTGATTCACAAAATTAGGGACAAGAAATTAGCTATAGAAACACTCGAGGTAAATTAAACTTACATTGTTGCCGGATCTGGCGAGAGTTGACACAAAAAGGACCTTTCCTTCCTTCGATAAAAACGACAGACAATTTCTTTCTATTAAACCACGAGTGCTTGCGAAATCGATCGAATTATTGAATTTCACAATAGATCCGTTCTGTTTGGAAATGCGATACCACTTACGGAACGCGTGACGAGGCACCTAGTGTGACTTTTACAGATTATTAATTAAACGATTACTAAATCAAAACAAGGGATAAACCCGTGCCTTAGGGGCACTTACATGGCTCCCCTTGAAATCACCGTATTTCAAACAAAACGAAACATAATTAAAGTAACAAGTTCAGAGTTCACTGACATGTCCGTGTCTAGTCCTCCTTTTGAATGTGTTCGTTGAATGGCTCCCCATGCGGGAATCCCAGTCTTTCCTCTCTTGGCAGCAGCAGGACAAGCTTTTGAATGGGTCTTTCCAAAACTGATGGGGGGTGCACTCTCTTTCCAGTGCTGGAGATATCAGGGTCTCCAATCGCTACCTTGACACTACGCACCAGTCCATCGGCCTTGTTGGGGTACGTTTCTATCACATGAACAAGGCTCCACCGATTCCTCGCCTTGTTGTCGTCTTTAACGATAACTACGTCACCAACTTGCATGTTACAGCGTGGTCTCGTCCACTTGGACCTCTCTTGTAAGCTATGAAGAAATTCCTTCCTCCAACGGTCCCAGAATTCGCATGATAAATGCTGGACTCGTCGCCAACATTTCCTTGAGTACAGGTCTTCTCTTTGAAACACGCCAGGCGGAGGTAGAACTGGCTTTGCTTTCATTGTGAGGATATGATTTGGCGTCAGTGGAGATAGTGACCCTGGATCGCTTAGATTATCCACTGTCAGGGGACGGCTGTTCACGATCGCTTCGGTTTCACAAATCAGCGTGTGAAAGGACTCTCCATCCAGGCAACTTGCACTCTTCTCCAGGAGGGCTGATAGTACACTGCGAATGGTCCTGATTTGGCGCTCCCATACTCCTCCTGCATGGCTGGCTGATGGGAAATTCATCTTAAAGGTTATCCAATCACAATTCTCTTTCAACATCTCAGTGCTGATCTTGCCTTGATCCATAGACTGCAACGCTTCGCGGAGCTCTCGTTTTGCTCCGATGAAATTCGTTCCTTGATCACTGCTAACAGTGGACAGAATTCCTCTTCGCGTTAAAGGGCGATCTTGCATCACGATCCGGAACTTGAAAGCGTCTGACTCAATACACCAACTCACACCAAGCGCTCTTTCCATAGGCAGTTCATCCTTCTCGAGATCCAGCTCCTTTATGCCTTTCGCACGATCTTCCACTGGTATGGACTCGATAACTTCTCTTTTGTTGCTTGTAAATTTATGCAGGTTAAATCCTCCGCGCCGACACATCTCTTTAGTCTTGCGTATGAGCTCCTTTGCTTGACTTGTAGAAGGTACAGATTTCAGACCGTCGTCAACGTAGAAATCTTTCCTCAGGAACTCGGCTGGTTCGAGGCCAAACTCTTGCTCATGGTCATCAGCGGTCTTCTTTAGCGCAAAGTTACAACAACCAGGAGACGAACCAGCTCCAAAGAGATGAACGGTCATCCGGTATATCGTGGGCTCCTTGTTTACATCGCCATCCTCCCACCACAAGAAGCGTAACAGATCTCTACAATGTTCAGTGACGTGGACCTGCAGAAACATTGCTTCTATATCTGCCATGAAGGCAACTGGCTCCCTTCTGAACCTCGATAGCACTCCAACAAGCTTGTTGGTAAGATCTGGGCCTTGGAGAAGATGCTTGTTAAGAGCCTCCCCTTTGTACTCCACGGAGCAATCGAAGACTACGCGGATCTTGTCCGGCTTCTGAGGGTGGAAGACACCATGGTGAGGAAGGTACCATGTCTTTCCATCTTTCCTAACTTCGTCCTTTGGTATCTTCTCAGCATATCCCTTCTTAATCATGTCATTCATAAATGCCGTGTAGTCTTCTTTGTATTTCTCATCTCTTCGAAATCTCAGTTTCAACTGCTGGAGGCGATGGACTGCAAGCTTCTCGTTATTCGGCAGGGCTAACGATTCATTTCGTAGTGGCAATGGCAGTTCATAGTGTCCATCTGAACGATGGGTAATTCCTTCTTTAACCTTTGCCATGAATCTTCGATCATCCATGGAAAGGGTTTGTTGAGCCGCGTGCTTCCCTTCATTGAAATCTCGCTCAAACATTCTCTTAACTGCTTCTGGAGAGATGATCTCTTTTACGTGTGTCTCAACAACAAAACTATGGGAAGGTAATTCTTCGCTACCGATCTCCTTCACTGCAACTCTGTGACATAAGACATCCGAATCTTCAGTGGTTGTACTTCCTGTCACTGGACCAATGATGCCCCAACCAAGGAGGGTACGGATGGCATAAGGATCGCTGCTTCTACCAGGAATGACCTGCTTCGGCTTTATGGCGTTTGGACAGTTTGAGCCGATCAAAAGTCCCACTTGCAGATCGTTTTGGTACGGGTAAATCTTGTTGGCTAAATGACTTAGGTGTGGCCATTTTGCTGCCGACTCTGGCCTTGGGATCTCGTTTCTTCTCGATGGTATTTCGTTCCTTGAGTACGTCTTGGGAAGCTTGATGTAGACCGCTCTATCCATTCTTTCCACGATAAGACCGCTCACTCTACGAGTAGGAACTACTTCTGAACCATGCATTGTGTTTAGCTTCAATTGAGTCTCGACTCCATTAACTTGCAGTTCTTCGAGTATGCTTTCCTTAACGAAAGTTCCGTTACTAGCTGGGTCGAGCAGCGCATAAATTACAACTTGTCTTTCGAGGTTGTCTTGGTGGTACATTCGAACCGGAACAATCATAGAGTTTGTGATGGCATAGGTGACTCCAGTAGCATTACAGGTACTTGTACAGCTGCTAGTTGCTTCAGCTGCCTGAACTACTCTTGCTTGGTCTTCACTACCTTGCTTGGGAGAAATTTTGCTTTCATCATGAAGGATGGTCGGGTGGGGCATACTACATGTCTTACACACCTTCCGGTTTCGACATCTTCTTGACATGTGGCCGTAGCAGAGACAACCGAAACATATTCTAGCTTCTTGGATAAATGCTCTTCTTTCTTTAACAGTCTTCCTTTTGAAACTTGAGCACTTCTCCAGATCGTGATGCTGACTGTTGCAGAATGGACATGAAGAACCTGGTGGCGGTTGATCATCGTGAGGTGTGGCACTTGTCAAGAAGCTACTTGTACTCTTGCCTTTTCTTCCATTGTTTCGCCAGGTTGTGTTCCTGTTGGTGTTGTTGTCACTGCTGCTACTGCTAGTGAACTCATCTTTCCTTGCTTCCTTGAGGGCTTCAGGTGAGAATACTGGGTCGGTTGCCAAGGCTGCTTCTTGTGTTACAAATTTGACAACGTCATGAAACGTAGAAAGTCTTTCTTCTGATTTTAACATCTTATTGGCAAAACGGCACCATTTCACTCCCATGTTACTTGGCAGCTTTGCAGTTATCCTTCTAAGAGTGTCCTCGGAGTTAAGGCCTTCCATGTACTTTAACGTATTCATGGCTTGTTCGCAAAGCACCAGGAAATCAGCAAACTGTTGCAAACGCGCGCCATCCCCTTCTTTCATAGGAGGCCAAGCATTCAGCTTATCCTTGTAGGCCTGTGCAACGCGATAAGGATGGCCGAATCTTTCCTTTAATACCTTTCTAGCCTTATCATAGGAATCTGGAGAGTCGAGGTTAATGAAGCCTTGAATTGATTCCTTAGCGTCCCCAGATGTGAGCTGGTTTAAATAATAGAGCCTCTGCTTTGGATCGCTCACTCGGCACTCTATTAAACTTTCGAAGGCACTGATGAATGCTGCGTAATCGAAGTGGTTTCCAGAGAAAACTGGGGGCTGCTGTGCTGGGAGCAGACTCATTCTTTGTTGTTCGGCGACAAGCTTCACCACCGAGGTTAACTCGTCTGTTCTGTCGGAAATCTCCAGCTTTGATTCACGTGATGGTGATTCACCAGCTTGCGTGCCTTGGCGTACAACTGGGCCATTTGGGGGTTCAAAGGGCGGAGCCTTTGGGTTTAAGATCCCGTTATCTTGCAAAGGTTTCGTTTCACTAGGTTCCTCTTTGGGCGATAGCTTGGGTTTGACGTCTAGAATTGGTGTGTCATGCTTCGGGATCTGGGGGAAATCCTCCTGCCTTTCTTCTTCGATTTTGCGCATGGTTTCTTCCTCAGCCTTTGCCTTAGCTAACTCCTTTTGCATTACTAGCTTCTTATACTCTGCTTCCCTTTCTAGAAAGTCCATTTCTACTTGAAGACACGCTGCCTTGGCCGCTGCCTTTGCTCTTCTAGATCTTACTGAAGAGGAGGAAGAACGCTTGGATAATTTTGACGAAACCAGAGACATTTTATCGCTGTTTGTCTTTCCACACTAAGCAAGGCTTCGTTAATTCTAATGCGACATTGGAAATGTTCGCGATCCCGAATATCAAACCACTCGTACGCTTCATCTGCTTCCTTAGTGTCATGCAATTCCTTGTAATAATTGTGATGAGCGTCATTCATCCTATCCCTACACAAGTCTAGACTGTCACGCTCTTGCTCTAGGACTCTTGCGTCTAATTCTTTTATCGATTCGAGTAAAGAGTTTACCTTCGTTATCTGCCTCCTCAGAGCGACTCCTGCGGCCTTTCGCTCCTCAACAAGCCTTTCCAGGCAAAGTGACTCGCCCTTTTCAGTAGGGATTCTTTCTCTTCTGTCCCTTTCAGTCGTTTCAACGCTGACTTGATGGTCTTCGTTCTGTTCGCTCGTGACTTCTTCCATCGTAGGATTTGCCTGCGCCATGGCTATTGTATGCAGTCGACAAACTCCCGCTAATATCTTGAATTCCTCCAATCTTCACTATAGCGACGCTTGATCGCCGCTAGCTGGACCGTACGAATCTCACTGATCGACACAAATATCGCCCCAATTTCTTTCATGGAACGCCTCCTTTATTAAATGTCGTATTTGACCGTGAAGCTAAAAATAATTGATTCACAAAATTAGGGACAAGAAATTAGCTATAGAAACACTCGAGGTAAATTAAACTTACATTGTTGCCGGATCTGGCAAGAGTTGACACAAAAAGGACCTTTCCTTCCTTCGATAAAAACGACAGACAATTTCTTTCTATTAAACCACGAGTGCTTGCGAAATCGATCGAATTATTGAATTTCACAATAGATCCGTTCTGTTTGGAAATGCGATGCCACTTACGGAACGCGTGACGAGGCACCTAGTGTGACTTTTACAGATTATTAATTAAACGATTACTAAATCAAAACAAGGGATAAACCCGTGCCTTAGGGGCACTTACAATTAACATTTCTTAGACAGCTGGGTAGACCAAGTTATTACAGAAACCAGTCTTATTGCTTGCAGTTGAAGCTTGAGATCGATAAGCCACTCAGAATTACCCTTATCCATGCCTTTTGCCTAATAAACAAACCTTTTCTTTTTTTTCAGCACATTGGGATGGATGGCAACCATTAAGTTCATCACTCCGTGGTTGTGGAGCAATTGAGATCACTATAGCAGCAATGTCAAAGGTAGAAAGGTGCAAAGCTGAAGAGGTGTACGTGGTAGGATTTGTACCGTCACATATGCTTCCAAAGAAAAGACCAATTTCCTTAGATCCTTTTTTGGAACCACTTATAGCGGGTATAGAGGACTACTTCATCAATGGCATCCAAGTCAATTATAATCTAGCAACTTGTGGTAAACCTGCTGGAAGAACAACCATAAGACATTTAATTTTGTGTTTTTCAGGGGATCACTGTGGCTTGTGAGAAGTTGGGAAATTTACTAAGATGGGGAAATCAGGTTGCCGGCGTTGCAAACCTGAAAGTGTGTATGTTGCAGAAACACTCCACTACTATTACATGATGGTCAGTTGCCATGGGTTTTCCTCCCGCAACTCTGATGCGCGCTGGTGCAGAAATCATCAGCGGAAGTTGGCACGAAAAGTAAAGGCCTTTTAAAAAATGGCGGCAAATAATAACAGCGCGAGCACATCAAACAAACTCTGTTTAAGGCTCTTCGGCATGGAGGATGAAACAGAGAGAGGAGACCGGTTTTGGAATACCAACTCCGTAGAGATGAAGTTCTCTGCGGAGAAAGAATGGTTGAGGAGGGTTCGTTTCGCAGAAAATAAACCTAATTACGGGATGAGAGACCTTGATCCCGTGTTGGAAGAGCTCACAGGCAACAAGTTGGAGCTTGTAGGTCCCTTGGTGGATTGCTTCCTAAAGGAGATCGGGCTCTCTATTAATGCGAAGCTCGCTCGCTCTAGAATGACCGGACTCATGGCGCCCATCACTCTCTTTATGCCATTTCAAGTCTTTAAACATATCTGGGTTTTAGTACAAGGCTACGGTGGAAGCGCGGACACAACCAAGAATGGTAAGAGAATAACGCTAACTTTCCAAAGGCTCGACACTGCAGGAAAAATTTGGTCTCCCGCGAGATTTAAAGGAGAGAATTTTCTCAAGAAGCGGCACTTCGAGAAAATCCCCGAGGATGGTCGCGTGCTTCAAAGTTACAGCGGCAAATCAATTGTTGTTGTAACACCAACTACGCCGCTGCAAATGGTTTATTCAACAAAACAACAAAGGGTAGTAACCACATTTTGCGTGCAGCGCTATGATCGAGAAGGATTTGCAAAGGACTCCAATTTGCAAAAGCTACTGAATTTGAACACTATCTAGCTTGACAGTTAATTAACAGTAGGACTTGCTAATGTTTTGTTAGACCTTGTCACAAAACTTCATACATCAAAAGAATGACAACCTTGAATGTAATCTGAAACAAAGTTCTAAAGGAAACATGTTTTTAATACAAGCAGATATTTTAAAAATTTAATCTTCGTATCTTGTAGACTGTAATACATTGGAGTGAATAAATAGAATTATGGTTTTACCTAAACATAATAGCTGAAAGCTTTCTTATTATTTGACTAACAATGATGTCTGACTCATTTATGAAATTATCTATCAGTATACAGAATTACTCCTTTTAGATACAAATTTCATTTATCTGTGTATACTTCATCTTACTTTTAAAACTATCAAGCTGCAAATTCGTTTACCTTTTATTTGAGACAAATCCATTAATAAAACAAATGTATTTTGTCCACATAAGCAAAATGCTGGGTCACTAGTTATTGACCCTTTGACCCCTTACAATGTCTAGAATCTAATTTCTTCTTACAATATTAACCCCAAATTAAACAAGGTCACAAGAATGAGGGAAATAATTATTAACTAATGAAGCTCTTGATTATTTAGGAAATTCTCCTTGTCAACACCTTGTAAAATATATTGAGAACAGTATAGAGAATATTCATGCTATTGTTGGCATGTAAAGGCTTAAGTGGCCAAACTTTAAGTACAAAATTCCATAAATTCATTAGAGCAGAAACCCTGCCTCTAAAATGCAAGTTAGTAAAAAAAATAATGGGTTTATAAAGTTTTAAATGTAATATATCAGTGCATACCAAGTGATATCAGTGACAACAGTACTTTTGCATTTGGACAGGTTTAACCACTCTGACAAACATAGCTAATTTAAAAAACTTTGCACCAATTTAAATATATTTTTCATATGAAGTAGGTATATTACTCACATTACTGGTACACAGAATTTGTTGAGAGCCTAGTTATCATTCTCATAACAAGTATGCCTTATTGTGCACCAACTTGGCCAAGAAAAATAACTTGAAAATCAAATATTTTGAGAGATTTAAACTGTTGATTAAAAAATAATTCAACTACCCCTCCCCAGCCAATGCACCTTCAAGGTGCTTAATTAGAATTTCCTTAGTACCTGCAGTGCTTAATCCTCTAATTCGTAAAGCTTCCTTTAAACTAGGTACTGTCATCAAAGTTGGCTGGATAGCTACCTTTCTTACCTCAGTGGCATTGCAGAACTTTAAATGAGACAATAAATGACAGGTTATCAGCAAAGCGAGTATTGCACTGTTTACAGACAACAGGTTTTAGAACACTGATTGTCAGACCTCTGCTGCTTGCACAAGTCACAAAGTTAATACTAGAGAAACAAACTTGACAACTGAGCAAATCGTTTTCTTTATTTCTACCACAATTACAAACATTTGATTGGAAACAGTGTGGTGGAGAACGTGATTGGTAGTGTGAGGTATAAGAAGATGGCATTGGTTGATGTTCTGGGAGGTAAAATGAGCGAACATAATTACTTCGCATTACTTGCCACCATTTACCAGTGGCAGTACTTACATTTGACCGGTTAGTTAAGGTCAAATCTTCCTTCACCCCAGAATGTTTGGCCTCTTTAGCCTGCAAAGAGACAATGCCATAGCCCACCCCATACCTTGTAAACAGCAAATTTGCATGATAGGGAATGGCATATCCAATTGTCCATGTTGTGACATTAACACTGGATGAAAAAAACAAAGACATCAGGTTAAAATACATACTACACATTTCTTTCAGTTCTGCAACCTGAGCAGAATTGGTCTCTAATCTATTAAAAAGCCCCCCAGCATTCCTCAGATACTCACCTATCTTGCTAAGAGCCAGTCGTTGGATTGTTTGTGCCTCTGTTTCATCTTCATTTTCTAAAGTGTCAACTAAACGGTAGTAATATCGAGCCAATGCAATAGCTTGATTGCCAATAAGCCTAACTGGTAATTTGTTCTACCTGTTAGTTTCATCACTAAAATGTTCTTTTACTCTTGAAGCCAAGTATCCCGGTCCACACCCCCCCTCACCTGTTGCATGCCTTCCATGAGGAAAACCTGTCTTCTGCAGGTATTGTTTTAGGTCCTCCTCTGATTTCTGCAACATTTCCTGCTTTCTGGCACGCTCCCCAACACTGTCTATATCAGAAACCCTCAAAAGAGTCTTTTGGGGTTGTCCCTCCTTAACATCTCCACCTCTATTCCCTATAGGTGCTGCCAGGGCAGAAACAAAAGGATCAAACTTTCCTCTTCTTACTGCCTCTAAATATAGGAGATCAATATAATGCTGCCAGGCATTGATCTCACAGTGCATGGGTTCTGGCCTTAACTTGTCTGCAAAATGCCCAATCCTTGGTAGACCTAACTGTGGGATGCCATTTTCAGCCATAAAATGCAACTTTCTGGAATTTTTATTTTTTTCTGAAAGGTTTGGGGCAAGAGAGGTGATAAAATTGTTTACCTTCTTAGTATTAGAGGTTCTCATTTCCATAGTGTAAGGCTTCCAGGTGTCATCTTTACCCACTCCAATACTACCCCCCATAGTGTTTATGTTTCCTTTATGAACATTTGCATATGGGGAAGGATATGTAGCTGCCTGGTTGAGTTCATTGGCAGCCCAGTTCTGCCAGGACATGTCTGCTCCTGGCTGAAATTCAACAGTGCACTCCTTATCACAAACAGTCAAAACATTACCTTCCAACATTTTCATCTCTTCAGTGTGCTGCTTCCAGAGGTCATGCATTATTTGATCTTTCTCTTTTACACTTACACAGTGGAGGAGGTACTGGAAGTCCCTACTTCGTACCTGATCTCCAAAGTTCCAGCACACCATACTTCCTATTGACATTGTCAGCTCATTTGTTTCAGGAGCTCCATCATCTGAGAACTGAAAAATAAAATGATTTTCATTTTCATTGAACCAGACAAGTTTACGAGAAAGATGGGGAACTCTCAAGTGCAAATCAATAATCATAAACACCAGGCCAGTGACTGTGCGAGAAACACCTGATACCCCTGGGATCTGTGTGACATGACCAATGTCTAAACTTTTCACAAACTTGTCAACATTGTCATCTGAGAAGCTGAGCTTGGGTAACCTTAAGTCAACTCCAAGACATTTAATGTTACGTGGCAGCCAGACTTCTTTTTCAGCATTAAAAAATGAACTTTGTGTTTTACAGACACGATTATACTTTCTTCTTGACAAATAACTCTGATATTTAAGTGCCACAGACTGTTTCAGTACTTCTTCTGACTTCTGAAAATCATTAATGGCTCTCTCAAAAATACCCTGAAGAAATCGGCCCCTCTTATAACTACTCATTAATTTGGTCATGGTTTCATTACTTGCATTGGCAGCCAAAAAATCCCATGCCCCATACAATGAAGCTTCAAAACCCCCATGAATAAATTCTAAAATGTTTTTAGTTTCTTCCCTTCTCCTATATCTAGTGCTCGACTTATAATCATTAATCATTTCATATGATGTGCTAGCAGCACTCCTTCGTCTTCGGGAATAATCCTTCTGCTCCAACAGCTTTTTCACTTTCTCATATGCCTCCTTTAGTTCTCTCAGTGTCTCCTCTGCTTCACTTATTTCTTTGTCTAGTTTCACTTTCTCTCCTTTTGATTTTTGCAGTGCTCTTTCAATAAACAAGGATAGGGAATCATCATCAAAATAATGACAGTTCCAAAACGGCAAATAAATGAATAAATAATAATCAATTCCGTTTATCTTGCCGCAACTAACCCACTTACAAGTAGGAAACAAACCTGATTCCTCCACTAGAGAATCTGTCTCCCTTTGTAAAGCCAAGATATCTTGCTCCTTGGATAAAGCATCTTCTTGGACTTGAAGATGACGAAAGTTGTCTTGGAGCGTTTGGCGCTCCTTATGAATATTAAAAATGGGCGATGTTTCCCAGAAACGATTTACTTGTTGTTTCGAATCACATTTGCCCACATGGCCTTTCCCTTTGCTGCATTTTCGGCTTTTTCCGCAACATTTACGGTCTCCTTCAGGGCTACAGATGAAATAAAACACTCGACATTGAGCCTGAGGAAATTCAAGATGGCGGCCTAAACTGATCAACGGAGAAAATCGAGTTTACAGGAGATTTTCTTACCTGGATTCCTCCGAAGAAATCGGCGAAAACGACGCCATTTACACCAAAGTCCAGTTTCAACTTTCGATTTATGGCACGCTCGGTAACTAAACGGTCAAAATTATACTTTTCAGGGAGGAGGACAGGTATTTTAGGTGTATTTTCTTCGTTTTTGTTCTGCGTTTGTCTTAACAGTGGAGCCCCCTAAGTAAAAAATTGTTCTCTCAGTACCAGGACTCTAGAAATACAGAAATCACAGCGGTTGTGTTGACGTATTGGCTTCTGTAAACCCGTTGCTAGCCGGTAGCGTACCTATCTTAGACGAGCCGTTTCGTGGAGAAGTCATTCGAAAAACCTGATTTTTTCTTTCTTCTGCCATAAGTGAAAGGCCATAGTCATTCAATATGGAAAAAAGAAGGTTGGTAAGCTTTATCCAATGTAAAATAAACGACTGAAAAAAGCCCTTTAGCTTGACGCCTTAAATCAGCTCAAGCCGTGAACGCGTCATCACGTGACCTCTAAGATAGCAACGGGAGGAATTTACATAGCAACCGACCATCGTGTTACCCCAACTTCCGAAAACAGGGACGCTATCCTGCAGAAAAGAAAAGTATCCTTGACAACTTGGAATTGTTAAGTGAAATAGCCACTGAGGAAAGAAGCAGTGTAAGACAGCAACTCTCCAAAGAGAGTGGCTACACTGGACTGTCAATCTTGCATAGACTGCATAATCTTTATGGCTTTTTGTATGATAGAGACTTGGTTTTTGATGAGATGCATATGATTCATCTTAACATTGTCAAGAATGCTATTTTTAAGTTGAAAGAAGATGAGGACAATGCAGTTGACTGGGCTAAAGCAGATGAACGCTTAAATGATTTTCCATGGACCACAGAATTCAAAAGTTCACGCATCCCAAGGGGTATAGAGAAACGTCTTGGCTACTGGAAAGCTGATGATTTGAACAAGTTTGCTTTTCCAGCATCTGAGATTGTGTTCAACAGACTTCTTTCACAAGATCAACAAGAAG
>NC_142671.1:24259956-24262456 GCF_964200805.1 Pocillopora damicornis
TTTGTCCTAGCATAGAGTATTCATCAATTATAATATAACTGATGCCTTTCAGATTGTTCTGCAATCTCAGAAGAGCCTGACCAGTCAACTCCTTGTTGCCTCTTGAACCAACTGGAAGTTTTAACAGTGAATGGATTGTACAGCCATTTATGTTATAGGAAGCTTTGCCAGTGGTGGCAGTCACTGCACAAGATGTTCGGAGTAGACTTCGAATGGCATTGATCAGATAACTTTTACCAGTTCCAGCAACTCCATTCACAATGAGTAACAACGGATCTTTTGGAGAAGCTTGTTCAGAATGTGCATTTATCATGTAATATGCATGTGCTTGCATATCATTAAAAGTACTAATATCAATATTTTGTTGGGGCAATGCAACTGAAATGTGTCCTTTTTAGATTTTACCCAGGAAGGCATTTCTCCTATAATATGGTGTTCATACTTGCACTTGTCATTTTGCCAGTTGTAATTGTTACAATCAGGCTGAAATGTTTCTTCAGTTGTGTTAACAAAAGACCCAGAAATAAGGTCAGCTAGATGCATCCACTCTTCCCGTTGTAGCAGTTGTTGTGAAATGTTTTCACAATCAGTGTCATTTTCTGATAAGTTTTCTAAAGTTTGCAGTTTTCATGCCAATCAGGTACATGCTGTTTAGCATATTGTGTTTGAAGGAATGCTTTCCATGAAGTAATATATATATCGTCAGAACCTGGTTGATCACCCCAAGCATTTTCCTGTGTAGTCTGCCAAGGTTTGTATCTAAGCAACTGATATTTACAATAAAGGCCAAAATTTGGGCCCTTTGGATTGGAAGAGAAAACAGGGAAAACTCTTGGTACAGTGTTTTGTGGTTGACTTGTTAGCTTTTTGTTCACAAGTTTGTATTTGGAGGCAAAAGTTACAAAATTTAACATGACCATATTTGGCTCGGTTTGGGCATATTTTTCACAGTTTGCATAAACATCCAGCAGCGATTCATTTGTAACAAGACCGCCATCAAAAGAATTAGTATTGATTCTGCGAGAACCATCTAAACTGATTGGTACCACATTAAAGGATGAGCTTACCAGTTTAAGTGACATATGATGATGCATTGTCTCTTGTGCAGAAAAATCACGCTCTTAATGAGTTTTGTAGGGTTACTGTTGTTTTTGCAAGAGTGCATTATAAAATTAAATGCCTGTTTTAATACTGGTGACCTTGGTTCTCCTTTAGATGCATATTTGGCAAGGTATTCAACACATGCATGGTAATCAATTACCACCTGAATGTCACAGTTTGCCCTCCAGCCTTGCAGTTGGAGGCGCTGATGATTATTTAGCCTACCATCATTGCGCTTTGTTATTACTTTGGCCTTGTATTTGGGACTTCCATCTTTTGTATGAATTGGTTCAAATTCTAGTTTTGTACTAGTGCAATTAAGGTTGAAATGGAAAGTTAAATCTGCACTAAACATTTGTTTCATTCTGTTTCTTTCTAAGACAATAATTGGTAATGCAACGAGTGTGCCTTTGTACTGTATTCAGTAAGTCTACATAATCATCATCAGATTGTTGAGTGTTCATAATATCTTTGTGTTGCCTCTGGCAAGGATGAATGAAGGGTTTAATCCAAAAACCGTCCTCTGGTGGGTCTGGATTGTATGTAGATAATAACCAGTCTATGTATTCACATACAGTTTGAGAAGCTTTTTTCCTTCCAGTATCTGTTTAGTTCTAGAATATCTGATTGTTCAGCTTTATCAAGGGACACTTCTGCCAAATAGCCTTTAAGAGCTGTTTCTGAAAGGTGACATAATCCTGGGTCATTCTTAAGTTTTGCAACACCATGACAGTGTATACTACCTCTGGCTTGGTACTCAAATCTGTACCAGTGCCACTCAGCATCCAGTGAATTATACAACCAATGTTTAATGAAGTTTTCTAAACGCTGTGTAAAGAACCAGTCAGTGATGTGAGGATTGTTAATGACATTCTGCCGTCTGCTCTCAGGTGTGGTATCACTTAATGAGCTGCTAAATAATGCATGTAGGTCAGGCCAATGCATGTCAGCAGAGGAAAAAGTGAAAAAGAATGTTGGAGCTCCAACATGACTTATTATTGCTTTTAAATCCTCTTTAGCTTTATGCCAATAAGCGTTTGAGCCAGCTATGATACTAAGATAGCGTGATAACGTAGATACGAAAACATTTGTGTTGTTGTCAGCTGCCATTTGTTGCAGTTCTTCTACAGTCAGATGTGCTTCTCTAGGATTCTGTTTGAGAAATATTCCTGTTTGCTGCAGAATACGTTTTCTTTAGATCATATTCAAAGCCCAGTAAGCAAATCTTGGATGACTGGCAAAGCGGTATAGCCACTTGCCATCTATATTTTCTCCAAATCTTAAAAGATGCTTCACTCTTTCTGCAAGAGGTACATCTCTGTGAAGTAAAGGATTGGTAGGGTCACCCTTGCCATCAGGAAATAATGTAGGGAAAGCTAATGTTGCTAAGAAAGGAGTT